>NW_025188192.1:0-1431 GCF_004010195.1 Chiloscyllium plagiosum | reverse complement strand
AATGTTTTGGACAGTTACAACATGAAGCCCTAACTCCTGCACTCAGTGCTCTGACCAATGAAGGTACATGTGCCAAACACCTTCAACACACTAGGTACTTGAGACAACGCTTTCAATAATGTAAGAGTCTGAACCCTCTGGATCCTCAGTGTTCAACATCACTACCCAGTGCCCTACCATTAACTCTGTAAGTCGTGACCTGATTTGTCTTCTCAAAAGGCAACACGTCGTATTCATTTAAATTACACTCCATCTACCACTCCTCAGCCAATTGGCCCAGCTGATCAAGATCTCATTGTACGTTCAGATAACTTTCACTGCCAATTATACCACCAATATCGGCGTTACGTGCAAACTTACAAACCATGCCACATTCAATGTTTTCATGGCTTTCAACCAATATTGTACCCTGTTTGCCTTTCTCCCACATATCCATAGCAGTTTTTAAGGATTGAACGAATCTATCTCCTTATTGAAATCATTTAATGTTTAGTCCTCAATCAATTTCTGTGGTGGAGAATTCCAAAGGTTCACCATTCTTTTGCTGGAGTGTAAACAATCAGGTTCAATGTTGTCGGTGTGTTGGGAAGACTGGTGAGCAGCAAGATTAATGATGATCCCATGAATGGAATAGCCTTCTAGAGGGGCCGCGGGGCCTTCTTCAGCTTCCAGTTTGCATGCTGACATGTCGCTTCAGCAGCATGTTCCAAAGCTGTGATCCTTGAGGATAAGGGCGCACATGCATGTAAATGCTTCACCTCAAAGCACTCCTTCAAATCAGACTTTAACTTGACTCTCAACTATTTCCCTGCCCGTTTCCTCTTCCTCAATCACAGCCATGGGACTCACTTCCTAACAGCGCTGTAAATGTGCTAATACCACACAAACTTCTGCAATTCAAATAGACTGATGATAACTGGTTTCTCAAGGCGATATAAAAAGTCTGACACTTCCACACCAGTCTAGAGATTCAAACAACCACTGGAAGAACTGAAAATTATTTGAGGTACTTGTGTGCCTATACAAGATGACGTAGTTTCCTTTTGTGTGATTTGACTGTGTTTTCACTGAATGAACAGAGCTATTTCTTAATCATACAATAGGAAGGAAGCTTCCCGCGTTTTTAGCAAGGCAATCACACGTTATATTTCTTTATTTCAGGGAAGTATAGTGTTAAATTAATGAAATATGATGATTGGGATGTTTCAATTGGAAATTGTCAGAGATTGAAAGTTTACTTTCATGAGCAATTAATTCCAGCCTCATTGTGTCACAGTACTCACAGGAATGTCTTTCAGAAATGGTGTCTCCCTTTGTTACGGGCAGTCGAATCAATAAATCTGGGATAGTTTTTGCTTGTTAATAAAAGGTGTTGAAGAGTTTTAGCCAAAGGGAGTCCTGTGGATTTAGCTCACAGATGCTCCATGATCT
>NW_025188191.1:2206-3099 GCF_004010195.1 Chiloscyllium plagiosum | reverse complement strand
TAACCATTTCAAGATATCCAGCACTCCCTCCTCGGTAATCAGGACATTTTGCAAGATGTAACCATCTATTTCCCTATCGTCTATATCTTCCATATCCTTTTCCACAGTAAATGCTGATGAAAATATTCATTTAGTATCTCCCCAATTTTCTGTGGCTCCACACAAAGGCTGCCTTGCTGATCGTTGAGGGGTCCGATTCTCTCCCAGTTATCCTTTGGTCCTTAATATATTTGTAAAAACCCTTTGAATTCTGGTTAACTCTATTTGCCAAAGCTATCTCATGTCCCCTTTTTTCCCTCCTGATTTCCCTCTTAAGTAAACTCCTACTTCCTTTATACTCTTCTGAAGATTCACTCTATCTATCCTGTCTATACCTGACATATGCTTCCTTCTTTTTCTTAACCAAACCCTCAATTTCTTTCGTCATCCAGCATTCTCTATACCTACCAGCCTTCCCTTTCACTCTGACAGGAATATACTTTCTCTGGATTCTTGTTATCTCATTTCTGAAAGCTTCCCATTTTCCAGCCGTCCCTTTACCTGCGAACATCTGCCTCCAATCAGCTTTCGAAATTGACCTTTCTCCAATTTAGTACTTCAACTTTTTGATCTGGTCTATCCTTTTCCATCACTATTTTAAACGAATAGAATTATGATTGCTGGCCCCAAAGTGCTCCCCCACTGACATCTCATTCACCTTCCCTGCGTTATTTCCCAAGAGTAGGTCAAGGTTTGCACATTCTCTCAAAGTTGCATCCACATACAGAATCAGATAATTGTCTTGTACACACTTAAGTAATTCCTCTCCATCTAAACCTTTAACACTATGGCAGTCCCAGTCGATGTTTGGAAAGTTAAAATCCCCAACCATAACAACCCTATTATTCTTACAG
>NW_025188191.1:0-985 GCF_004010195.1 Chiloscyllium plagiosum | reverse complement strand
TTGTCACTGCCGAGCCCACCGACTCCCACAGCTACCTGGATTACACCTCTTCCCACCCTACCTCTTGCAAAAATGCCATCCCGTATTCCCAATTCCTCCGCCTCCGCCGTATCTGCTCCCAGGAGGACCAGTTCCCCCATAGAACACACCAGATGGCTTCCTTCTTTAGATACAGCAGTTTCCCTTCCCACGTGGTTAAAGATGCCCTCCATCGCATCTCGTCCACATCCCGCACCTCCGCCCTCAGATCCCACCCCTCCAACCAAAACAAGGAGAGAACGCCCCGGTGCTCACCTTCCACCCTACAAACCTTCGCATAAACCAAATCATCCGCCGATATTTCGGCCACCTCCAGAAAGACCCCACCACCAGGGATATATTTCCCTCCCCACCACTTTCCGCCTTCCACAAAGACCGTTCCCTCCGTGACTACCTGATCAGGTCCACGCCCCCATATGACCCACCCTCCCATGCTAGCACTTTCCCCTGCCACCGCAGCAACTGTAAAACCTGTGCCCACACCTCCTCCCTCACCTCTATCCAAGGCCCTAAAGGAGCCTTCCACATCCATCAAAGTTTTACCTGCACATCCACTAATATCATTTATTGTATCCGTTGCTTCCGATGCGGTCTCCTCTACATTGGGGAGACTGGGCGCCTCCTAGCAGAGCGCTTTATGGAACATCTCCGAGACACCCGCACCAATCAATCACACCGCCCCATGGCCCAACATTTCTACTCCCCCTCCCACTCTGCCGAGGACATGGAGATCCTGGGCCTCCTTCACTGCCGCTCCCTCACCACCAGACGCCTAGAGGAAGAACGCCTCGTCTACCGCCTCGGAACACTTTAATCCCAGGGCATCAATGTGGACTTCAACAGCTTCCTCATTTCCCCTTCCCCACCAGTTTGCTCATTTCCCCTTCCCCCACCTCACCCTAGTTCCAAACTTCCAGCTCAGCACTCTCCCCATAACTTGTCCTAC
>NW_025188190.1:0-3099 GCF_004010195.1 Chiloscyllium plagiosum | reverse complement strand
AGGCAGAGAGAAAGAGGGACAGAGAGAGAGGGGGAAAAAGAAAGGGTAACAGAGAGAGGGGACAGAGAGACAGTGACAGAGGGGGGAAGAACGAGGGCGACTAACAATGCTGCACTCCCTCCATACCGACCCTCTGACAATGCTGCACTCCCTCCATACGGACCCTCTGACTGTGCAGCGCTGCCTCCATGCTGACCCACTGACAATGCTGCACTCTCTCCACATTGACCCTCTGACAATGCTGCACTCCCTCCACACTGACCGTCTGACAATGTAGCACTCCCTCCACTGACACTCTGACAATGCTGCACACCCTCCACACTAATCCTCTGACAATACTACTCTCCCTCCACACTGAACCTCTGACAATGCTGCACTCCATCCACACTGACCCTCTGACAATGCTGAACTCAATCCGTCCTGACCCTCTGACAATGCTGGATTCCATCCACACTGATTCTCTGACAATGCTGCAATCCCTCCATACTGACCCTCTTACAATGCTGCACTCCCTCCACACTGACCCTCTGACAAAGCTGTCCACCCTCCACACTGATCCTCTGAAAATGCTGCACTCCCTCCATACTGATCCTCTGACAATGCTGCACTCGCTCCACACTGACCCTCTGACAATGCTGCTCTCCCACCACACTGATCGTCTGACAATGCTGTCCTCCCTCCACAATGATCCTCTGAAAATGATGCACTCCCTCCACACTGATCCTCTGGCAATGCTGCACTCCCTCCACATTGACCCTCTGACAATGCAGCAGTCCCTCCATACTGATCCTCTGGCAATGCTGCAATCTCTCCACACTGACCCTCTGACAATGCTGCATACCCTCCACACTGATCCTCTGACAATACTCCGCTCCCTCCACACTGATCCTCTGACAATGCTGCACTCTCTCCACACTGACCGTCTGATACTGCTGAACTCAATCCGTCCTGACCCTCTGACAATGCTGGATTCCATCCACACTGATTCTCTGACAATGCTGCAATCCCTCCATACTGACCCTCGGACAATGCTGCACTCCCTCCACACTGATCCTCTGACAATACTACTCTCCCTCCACACTGATCCTCTGACAATGCTGCACTCCCTCCACACTGACCGTCTGACAATGCTGCACTCCCTCCACACTGACTCACTGAAAATGTTGCACTCACTCCACACTGATCCTCTGACAATACAGCACTCCCTCCATACCGACCCTCTGATAAAGCTGCACTCTCACAACCCTGACTCACTGACAATGCTGCACTCACTCCACCCTGACTCTCTGACAATGCTGCAATCCCTCCAAGCTGACATTCTGACAATGCCGCACTCTCTCACCGCTGTCCATCTGACAATGCTGCACAACCTCCACATTGATTCTCTGACAATGCTGCACTCCCTCCACACTGATCCTCTGACAACGATGCACACCCTCCACACTGACCCTCTGACATTGCTGCACTCCATCCACACTGATTGTCTATCAATGCTGCACTCCCTCCATACTGATGCTCTGACAATGCTGCACTCACACCACGCTGATCCTCTGACATTGCTGTACACCCTCCACACTGATCCTCTGACAATGATGCACTCCCTCCACACTGACCCTCTGATAATGCTGCACTCCCTCCACACAGATCCTCTGACAATGATGCACTCCCTCCACACTGACCCTCTGACAATGCTGCACTCCATCCACACTGACCCTCTGACAATGCTGCACTCCCTCCACACTGATCCTCTGACAATGATGCACTACCTCCACACTGACCCTCAAAGAATGCTGCACTCCATGCACACTGACTATCTGGCAATGCTGCAATCCTTCCAAACTGATTCTCTGACAATACAGCACTCTCTCCATACTGACCCACTGACAAAGCTGCACTCTCTCAACCCTGACTCACTGACGATGCTGCACTCCCTCCACCCTGACTCTCTGACAATGCTGCACTCCCTCCAACCTGACACTCTGACAATACTGCACTCCCTCCACGCTGTCCATCTGACAATGCTGCACTACCTCCACATTGATCCTCTGACAATGCTGCACACCCTCCACAATGATCCTCTGACAATGGTGCACTCCCTCCACACTGACCCTCTGAGAATGCTGCACTCCATCCACACTGACTCTCTGTCAATGCTGCACTCCCTCCATACTGATCCTCTGACAATGCTGCACTCCCACCACACTTACCTTCTGACAATGCTGCACTCCATCCACACTGACCGTCTGACAGTGCTGCACTCCCTCCATACTGATAGACTGACAATGCTGCACTCCCTCCATACTGATCCGCTGACAATTCTGCAGTCCCTCCATACTGATCCTCTGGCAATGCTGCACTCGCTCCACACTGACCCTCGGACAATGATGCACTCCCTCCACACTGACCCACTGACAATACTACTCTCCCTCCACACTGATCCTCTGACAATTCTGCACTCCCGACACACTGACCGTCTGACAATGCTGCACTCCCTCCACACTGACCATCTGACAATGCTGCAGTCCCTCCATACTAATCCTCTGGCAATGCTGCACTCCCTCCACACTGACCCTCGGACAATGCTGCACTCCCTCCGCACTGATCCTCTGACAATACTACTCTCCCTCCACACTGACCCTCTGACAATGCTGCACTTCCTCCACACTGACGCTCTGACAATGCTGAACTCCATCCGTCCTGACCGTCAGACAATGCTGCACTCCCTCCACACTGACTCACTGAAAATGTTGCACTCACTCCACACTGATCCTCTGACAATACAGCACTCCCTCCATACTGACCCTCTGTCAATGCTGCACTCACTCCACCCTGACTCTCTGACAATGCTGCCATCCCTCCAAGCTGACATTCTGACAAAGCTGCACTCTCTGCACGCTGTCCATCTGACAATGCTGCACTACCTCCACATTGATTCTCTGACAATGCTGCACTCCCTCCACACTGATCCTCTGACAATTATGCACTCCCTCCACACTGACCCTCTGACAATGCTGCACTCCCTCCACACTGATCCTCTGACAATGCTGCACTCCCTGCACACTGACAGTCTGACAATGCTGCACTCCCTCCACGCTGAGT
>NW_025188189.1:0-3099 GCF_004010195.1 Chiloscyllium plagiosum | reverse complement strand
TTCCCATACTTTTGCCCCAAACTCACCTCATAAACCTTCCCCTTAGGGGGCCTCACTCATTGTATTCTCCCACCACCATAGATGGAAGCCTCTCTCTCCTTCCAGGACAACCTGGCATTCCTGACACCATTTTTAAATGGTCACTGTGCACTTGGCTGGTAGTCTGGAGCTGTCCTGCATGTTTCAAATAAGTCAACCTAGAGATGGCAGTGAAGGAGAAATTGGCACCCTACCTTTTAGATAGGGATCTGGAGGTCCTGGGTTGATGAAGTCTGCAGAATAGGAGTGTCATCCTTCCTAGGACTGGCAGCGAAGGTCCAGACTCCACATCATACCTACCTTAGTCCAAAGATACCACTCAGGTCAGTGTTGTCTCCACCCCCAGAGAAATGCCCAGCAGTACAGGACGAAGGTCAATGACCCGCTCTACTCTACCAGGATAAGTAACACCATCTTGTCACTGCTACATAGGTGAGATGATGGCCTAGTGACATTATCACTCGACCATTAATCCAGAGACCCAGGTTCAAATCCTGCCATGGTGGAATTTGAATTCAATAAAAATCTGGAATCAGAACTCGAATGATAATCACCAAAGTATTGTTGATTGTTGTAAAAATCCATCTACTTCCCTAATGCCCTTCCTTTAGGGAAGGGAACTACAAGAAATGAGAACAGGATACTGCAAGATCCCTGAACCTGGCAGTCTCAGTCAGCAGAACGACCATGTCAAAGCAATTGGACTGACGTCGGAGGTTGTCCTTGACTTATTGCGCCTGGACCCCCTGACTGTTGACAGTCCTCCTTTACTTAGCTGAAGACTACTCCCCTTGGACTTTGACACACAGCCCCTCAGTTGAGGCACATGCAGTGTGTTTGCTGCCTGTGCACCCAGCACACAGTACAGGTGTGACATTGATGTAATGCAGTGCCACACAGCACCATGTCCATCCCCTTGACTGATCACTGCCAGCAAACATGAAAACACAACCAACTTTGTATCAACACTAAAAGCCAAGTTGAAGCATTGAAGTAGGTACAAAGTGAGTGAGTGCCATGAGAGTGAGTGGGGATGCTAGAGATGTAACCTGGTCCAATCAATGAGCTTGGTGTCTGTCCCTCTGTGCAAGTGCCCAACAGTACATCCGAACAGTATTTGTTGGAGCATGGGAGTGCAGCATTTTGCTGAAAAGACATTGGAGATAAGCCTTGATGCTACAAAGAGGCTAGTATGTATTGTATGCCAAGGTCCATGGGCAGATGTGTGTGCCCACAGACCCATTGCTTATATACTGTCCATACTCACTGCCCATGTAGTGTGACCCCTGGTAAGGTGGTGTCTCACTGTCATATCAGGACTGTTCCCATCTGTTTCTATCAGCAAGTGGGAGAATGGAAAATTGCATGTCAATGGGGTGAGATTAAGGCATTAATGCACAGTAATACATGCAAATAGGCCTCTCTCCACTCACTTAGGAGAATCACAGAGTGCTGTTCATCACTTGGTTCCAAAGTGGGAATTCTTAGTCTCAACTAAGAAGTTCTTTGCTGGCCACATCACACCATTTTCCCAGCTTTCTTGCCATCATTCTTGAGCAGGGAAAATTCTCCGAATTTTGTATTTACATCTGAATTCCAACTTTGCGACCAGCCCCAGTTGTTCATTGGCCATGATGGAAGTTTCATTCAAGAATAAAGGTGACCCTCTACTAAGTAATTTGAAGGAGATCTGTCTTGTGCAAAACCTCTACTGCTCTTTGGTAGATATCATTGGCATTAAAATTATTTTGTGCGGTTCCTGTTTCTTAGGAATGATAGCACCGAAAGATCCAGATAGTGTCCTGATTACGTACAACCAAAGAACCACATGTCAAACTGTTATGGTTCCATGTTTGCTCTATCAAATTTAGCTTCAAATTCCGGAAGATCTCTCTGAAATGCCATCTTTCCCCTGTAAGCAATTGCTTCTGTGATATTCAAAGAGAGTAGAAATCATACGTTTTGGCTGTTTTCCCATCAGCTCCAGCTCTAATCAACCCTTCACACATCTCTGAGCCTGCTCTATACTTGTGCATAAAATTTCATTGCATTTTATAAATGACTTACTGACTAATTTAACGTGACACTCCAGGAAGTTACATTTGACTTAACTTGCTCATTTTCTGAAAGTGTGCCTAACTTAATCAACTGCATAAACAAACTGCCCGCGTTTGAACTGAAGCTTTGATTTTGTCTTTGCAAATTATTCACGCGGGATAAAAAGACACTGCTGCATTGCTGAAAATGGCTGATAGTGACCTGCATTCCTTCACTCAGTGTTCCTGTAGAACTGCCCGTTCCACCACCTTGTCCAACTACAATTGTGAATACCAATTCCTATCTAGCTCCGTCATCTCCTCCGGTCCTACAATCCTCCAAGAATTCTGCACTCCTTCAATTCTTTTGGCATCCATGCCTTCAGTTGACCTTAAGGTCTGAAGCCTCTTTGCCTGCCCCCTATTATCTGAGGATGCTTCTTAAACCCAAACGCTTGATCTGGTTGCAAAGACCAGGCAATGACCATCTCTAACAAGGGAGAATCTAACCACCATCCTGTCATATTCAAAGGTGTTACTGTCACTGAACAGCCCCCAATCAATATCCTGGGGGATACTATTGACCAGAATCTGAAATGGATGAGCCATGAGTAAGTCAGGAATCCTGCAGCGAGTAACTCACTCTTTGACTCCTGATGTTTTTCACCCTGAGGGTCAATGGTACATCAGTTTTCATGAGCCTTGCAGCTGACTGCAGCTCGCAGCCTTTGGAGGGCCACAGGCCTGCAGTTTTCCTCAGTTAAAATTCACCTTATTGCTGTTTCAACTCCCCGTAGGTCATGCACCTCCTGTCAGTTGACAGGACCCAAGCGATGCCTGCAGTTCATGCACTGTTGTCAAAGTTCCAAATATGCTGGGGAAATGGCTAGTAATTAACTCATTAATACGTTCCATTGACCTCCACTGCTGCTGCATCTGTTCACGCCATCACGCACGATCCAACTCAGGGTAAGGGAGCTGGGATGACAACTAGAATCATCTCGATTATAACTGTTGACCATTA
>NW_025188188.1:0-3099 GCF_004010195.1 Chiloscyllium plagiosum | reverse complement strand
CAGTGTGAGGGGAAACCCTGAGTCATGGTGCAGAGGGAGCGGAAACCACGAGTCATGGAGCAGTGTGAGGAGAAACCCCGAGTCATTGTGCAGTGTGAGGAGAAACCCCGAGTCATTGTGCAGTGTGAGGGGAAACCCCGAGTCATGGTGCAGTGTGAGTGGATACCCCGAGTCATGGTGCAGTGTGAGGGGAAACCCTGAGTCATGGTGCAGAGGGAGCGGAAAGCCCAAGTCATGGTGCAGTGTGAGGGAAACCCCGAGTCCTGGAGCAGTGTGAGGGGAAACACGAGTTATTGTGCAGTGTGAGGGGAAACCCCGAGACATGGTGCAGTGTGAGGGGAAGCCCAAGTCATGGTGCAGTGTGAGGCGATACCCCGAGTTATGATGCAGTGTGAGGGGAAACCCCAGTCCCGGAGCAGTGTGAGGGCAAACCTGAGTCATGGTGCAGTGTGTGGGGAAACCCTGAGTCATGGTACAGTGTGAGGGGAAACCCTGAGTCATGGTGCAGAAGGAGCAGAAACCCAGAGTCATGTTGCAGTGTGAGGGGAAACCCCGAGTCATGGTGCAGTGTGTGGGGAAACCCCGAGTCTTGGTGCAGTATGAGGGGAAACCCGAAGTCATGGTGCAGTGTGAGGAGAAACCCCGAGTCATGGTACAGTGTGAGGGGAAACCCTGAGTCATGGTGCAGAAGGAGCAGAAACCCCGAGTCATGGTGCAGTGTGACGGGAAACCCCGAGTCATGGTGCAGTGTGAGGGGAAACCCCGAGTCATGGTACAATCTGAGGGGAAACCCCAGTCCCGGAGCAGTGTGGGGGGGAACCAGAGTCATGGTGCAGTGTGAGGGGAAACCCTGAGTCATGTTGCAGAGGGAGTGGAAAGCCCGAGTCATGGTGCAGTGTGAGGCAAACCCCGAGTCATGGAGCAGTGTGAGGGGAAACACGAGTCATGGAGCAGTGTGAGGAGAAACCCCGAGTCATGGTGCAGTGTGAGGGGAAACCCCAAGTCATGGTGCAGTGTGAGGGGAACCTGAGTCCCGGAGCAGTATGAGGGCAAACCTGAGTCATTGTGCAGTGTGAGGGGAAACCCGAGTCCCGGAGCAGTATGAGGGCAAACCTGAGTCATGGTGCAGTGTGTGGGGAAACCCTGAGTCATGGTACAGTATGAGGGGAAACCCTGAGTCATGGTGCAGAGGGAGCGGAAACCCCGAGTCATGGTGCAGTGTGAGGGGAAACCCGGAGTCATGGAGCAGTGTGAGGAGAAACCCCGAGTCATGGAGCAGTGTGAGGGGAAGCCCATGTCATGGTGCAGTGTGAGGGCAAACCCGAGTCATGGTGCAGTGTGTGGGGAAACCCTGAGTCATGGTTCAGTGTGAGGGGAAACCCTGAGTCATGGTGCAGAGGGAGCGGAAACCCCGAGTTATGGTGCAGTATGACAGGAAACCCCGAGTCATGGTGCAGTGTGGGGGGAAACCCGAGGTCATGGAGCAGTGTGAGAGGAAACCCGAGTCATGGTGCAGTGTGGGGGGAAACCCGAGTCATGGTGCAGTGTACGGGAAATCTCGTGTCGTGGTGCAGTGTGAGGGGAAACCCCGAGTCACGGTGCAGTGTGAGGGGAATCCCCGAGTCATGGTGCAGTGTGAGGGGAAACCCCGAGTCATGGTGCAGAGGGAGTGGAAAGCCCGAGTCATGGTGCAGTGTGAGGCAAACCCCGAGTCATGGTGCAGTGTGACGGGAAACCCCGAGTCATGGTGCAGTGTGAGGGGAAACCCGGAGTCATGGTGCAGAGGAAGCGAAAACCCCGAGTCATGGTGCAGTGTGACGGGAAACCCCGAGTCATGGTGCAGTGTGAGGGGAAACCCGGAGTCATGGTGCAGTGTGAGGAGAAACCCCGAGTCATGGAGCAGTGTGAGGAGAAACCCCGAGTCATGGAGCAGTGTGAGGGAAACCCCGAGTCATGGAGCAGTGTGAGAGGAAACCCGAGTCATGGTGCAGTGTGAGGGGAAACCCGAGTAATGGTGCAGTGTGTGGGGAAACCCGAGTCCCTGAGTAGTGTGAGGGCAAACCCGAGTCATGGTGCAGTGTGTGGGGAAACCCTGAGTCATGGTGCAGTGTGAGGGGAAACCCTGAGTCCTGGAGCAGTGTGAGGGGAAACACGAGTCATGGAGCAGTGTGAGGAGAAACCCCGAGTCATTGTGCAGTGTGAGGGGAAACCGCGAGTTATGGTGCAGTGTGAGGGGAAGCTCAAGTCATGGTGCAGTGTGTGGGGAAACCCTGAGTCATGGCAAAGTGTGAGGGGAAACCCTGAGTCATGGTGCAGAGGGAGCGGAAACCCCGAGTCATGGAGCAGTGTGACGGGAAACCCCTAGTCATGGTGCAGTGTGAGGGGAAACCCTGAGTCATGGTGCAGTGTGAGGAGAAACCCCGAGTCATGGTGCAGTGTGAGGAGAAACCCCGAGTCATGGAGCAGTGTGAGAGGAAACCTGAGTCATGGTGCAGTGTGAGGGGAATCCCCGAGTCATGTTGCAATGTGAGACTAAACCGGAGTCATGGTGCAGTGTGAGGGGAAACCCGAGTCCCTGAGCAATGTGAGGTGAAACCCCGAGTCATGCTGCAGTGTGAGGGGAAACCCCGAGTCATGGTGCAATCTGATGGGAAACACGAGTCCGAGAGCAGTGTGATGGGAAACCCCAAGTCCCGGTGCCGTGTGAGGGGAAACCCGAGTCATGGTGCAGTGTGAGGGGAATCCCCGAGTCATGGTGCAGTGTGAGGGGAAACCCTGAGTCATGGTGCAGAGGGAGCGGAAAGCCCGAGTCATGGTGCAGTGTGAGGGAAACCCTGAGTCCTGGAGTAGTGTGAGGGGAAACACGAGTCATGGAGCAGTGTGAGGAGAAACCCCGAGTCATTGTGCAGTGTGAGGGGAAACCCCGAGTTATGGTGCAGTGTGAGGGGAAGCTCAAGTCATGGTGCAGTGTGAGGCGATACCCCGAGTCATGGTGCAGTGTGAGGGCAAACCCGAGACATGGTGCAGTGTGTGGGGAAACCCTGAGTCTTGGTGCAGTGTGAGGGGAAACCCTGAGTCAAGGTGCAGTGTGACGGGAAA
>NW_025188187.1:0-3099 GCF_004010195.1 Chiloscyllium plagiosum | reverse complement strand
GCTCAGTTTCCAGGGATGTACAGGCTAGATTGATTTAACCATGGCAAATGCAGGGTTACAGGTTTAGGGTATGGGGGTGGGGCTGGATGGGATGCACTTCAGAGGGTCGGTGTGGACCTGATGGGCCGAATGGCTTGCTTCCACACTATAGGAATTCTTTGCTTCTGAAAATAAAACTCTTCTAATGTTCAAAGCTGATATGGGTCCAAATTGTAAGCTATCGCAGGTAGTGAAAAGAAAGAAATTCCCTGGATGGTTGATGAAATGGAACTGTAAATGTTTGATAAACTGTACAGATTATAATGGATATACTTTATTGATAGACAGTAAGGGTCCCAATACTGATCCTTGTGGCACACCGCTGGACACCACCTTCAGTCAATCAGTCTTCTACCACTACCTTTTGTGTCCTAGTACTAAGCCAGTTTGTGATCTATCTTGCCAGGTTTCCCTAAATTCCATGTTCTTTAACCTTCTCAATCAGTCTTCCACTTGCTAAAAGCTCTATTTTTCCAGTCCTGAATAATCCAAGACATTTCAGGGTTCTCTGAACTTATTATTCCTATACTTCCCTCTAAAGGGTACATATTGGACCTGAATGGCCACCCCACCAACATCATCACCACCAATTGTTCTGCTGTAGACTTAACCGCAAGGAACTGTTCTCAGTCCACTGTGGTCAGATCCTGCTTGAATCTAATAAAATCTGCCCTGCTCATAGAAAAAGGCTGTCTTCTACAAGCCATCTTTCCATATCATGTTGTGGTTGCCATTTGCTAAATGTGCCCCACTGCCACGTCAAACACTTGGCTGCCTTCTTTCTCCAGAACCAGATCCAGCACTGAGCTGTCCCTTGTTGGGCCTTCTGCATATTGATACAAGAACTCCCTTGGCCACATTTCAAGAAATCCACACCCTCTAAACTCTTGACTCTACAACTAGCCCAATTTGAAAGTTGAAATCCCCTAGTATAATAATTGTTATTGCTCTTACGCACCTCTGTGAACTGTCTACATATTTGCTCCTCTATTTCCCGTTGACTCTTTGGTGGGCTAAACTACATTCCCTGGAAAGTAGCTTCCCCCTTAACATTACTAAGTTTTACCCTCAAAGCCTCATTTGAGGACTCTTTCAAGATATCCTCACCTCTTATTGCAATATTTGTATTCTTAATATTGCTACGCCACCACCCTTTTTACACCCTCTTCTGTCTTGCCTGAAGATTGTATACCCTTCACTTATCCATGTTTCTGTGATGACAACGATATCATACTTTCATGTGTCAATCCATTCCACTAAATCATCAGTCTTGCCTATTGCACTACTGGCATTAAAGACCATCCAGCCTTGTCTTACTCTCTTGACACTCAACATAGATGAATAAATTGTGACTTGCTTCCATTGCTGTAGCATGATGTCTGTGTTTCGGGGGATATTCTGTGTCCCCTCCACCTGCCAGACTAGTTTAAACTCCTCCCAACAACACTAGCAAATCTACCTGCAAGAATGTTGGTCGCAGTGTGGTTCAGGTGCACACTGTCCTGTTTGTAAATGTCCTGCCTTCCCCAGAAATGGTCCCAGTGATTCAGGAATCCAAAATGCTCCCTCTTGCATAATCTCTTGAGCCATGCATTCATCTGTCATGTTTCTAAACTTACTAGCAAGTAGCACCAGGAGTAATCCAGAGATTACAACCATTTGAGGTCCTGTTTTTTAATCTACTGGCTAGCTCCTTGAATTCTTTTTTTTTAATAGATATTTTTATTAGAAATTTAACATTTTTACAAGTTTACAAAAATAAACAAAACTCTCAAATATAAACATTGATATACAATTAAATCAAATATACAATAGCCAAAATTTAACAAAAGAATTAAAAAAAACGAAAAAGAAAAAAAAACAAAACTCAACTATCTACTAATCTAACCTACAACTAACCAGAGTGTATATTTAAGTCTCTTACATGCTCGGAATGTGTTAACATCAGATGTAATAAAACCCGTATGCGTGCAGGATTCCTCTCCTAAGGGACCAGCCAGGTTTGTAATCTCAATTAAATAAAAGCCCTTGTTAGGATAGCCGAAATATCTGTATTTATGTAATTCAAGAAGGGCTGCCATATTTTATAAAATAATTCGGTCTTTCGGTGCAGCATATTTGTAAGGAAGTCAAGGGGAATACATTCCATAATTAATCTGTGCCAATTTGAAAGTCCGGGGGGCCCTCAGCCACCCAGTTCACCAAAATATTTTTCCTTGCACAGAAAGAAAGAATAGAAAATAGTCTCTTCCCGTACATGTCCAGAGAGGGAAAGTTCGAAAAACCCAAAAGGAGAGATACAGGGTCCACTTTAATTTCCGTTCCTAAAATTTCTGTCAGGGAACTTGTTACTTTAGTCCAATATCTACAGATCTTATGACAGGTCCATAGGCAATGTACAAGAGTGCCCACCTCTATTTTGCATTTGGGACACATTGGAGATGCTCCTGCCTTAAATTTTGCCAGTCGAACCGGTGCTATATGGGCCCTATGAAGTATCTTCAGCTGGATAGCCTGGGTTCTGTTACAGATAGTAATTCTTCTAGCGTTTTCCCAAATATCATTCCACGTTTCTATAGAGATTTCCTGATCCCATGTTTTAAGCAGATTATCCATATCTCCCAATACTTCATCATGTAGTAAATGATAAATAGTACTGACGGGAGATACCCCCACTGGTGGTAGGACACTACATTCTCTATCTGACTTATGAAGTCTATCTAATAACGTAGTCTTCTTCTGTATATAATCTCGAATTTGGAAATATCGAAAGAGGTAATCCGAATTAGGTAATCCGAATTTCTGACGCATCTGTTCAAAAGACATCAGGACCCCATCCTTAAATAGGTCCCCTAAACATGAGATACCCCTGCATCTCCAGAATTTAAAAGTGGCATCTGTAACCCCGGTTGGAATCCCTATGCTCCCACTATCGGTGCATAGGGGGATGTTTTATGTGAGTTGCCCTCATTTTGCCGCATTATATTCCAAACCTTAATTGTGTTTAGTATTATAGGATTTTTACAGTGATCTGTAATGATTTTCCTCTTCTCTGAAAAT
>NW_025188186.1:0-3099 GCF_004010195.1 Chiloscyllium plagiosum | reverse complement strand
TACTTATCCGATAGTGTTGGAGCTTGAAGCAGCCCTTACATATCCGATAGTGCTGGGGATTGAAGCAACACTTACATATCCGATAGTGCTGGGGCTTGTAGCAACACCTACATACCCAATAGTGCTGGGGCATGAAGCAGCACTTACCTATCCGATAGTGCTGGGGCTTGAAGCAGCAATTACATATCCAATAGTGCTGGGGCTTGATGCAGCAATTACATATCCGATAGTGTTGGGGCTTGAAGCAGCAATTACATATCAGATAGTGTTGGGGCTTGAAGCAACACTTACATATTCAATGGTGCTGGGGCTTGAAGCAACACTTACATATCCGATAGTGATGGGGCTTGAAGCAGCACTTATATATCCGATAGTGATGGGGACTGAAGCAACACTTACAAATACGTTAGTGCTGGGTCTTGAAGCAACACTTACATATCCGATAGTGCTCGGGCTTGAAGCAGCAATTACATATCCAATAGTGCTGGGGCTTGAAGCAGTACTTACATATCCGATAGTGCTGGGGAATGAAGTAACAATTACATATCCGATAGTGCTGGGGCTTGAAGCAGCACTTACATATCCGATAGTGCTGGGGCTTGAAGCAGAACTTACATATCCGATAGAGCTGGTGTTTGAAGCGACACTTACATATCCGATAAAGCTGGGGTTTGAAGCAACACTTACATATCCGATAGTGCTTGGGTTTGAAGCAACACTTACATATCCGATAGTGCTGGGGCTTGAAGCAACACTTACATATCCGATAGTGTTGGGGCGAGAAGGAAAACTTACATATCCGATAGGGCTGGGGCTTGAAACAACACTTACATATCCAATAGTGCGGGGGCTTGAAGTAGCAATTACATATCCCATAGTGTTGGGGCTGGAAGCAACACTTACATATCCAATAGTGCTGGGGCTTGATGTAGCACTTACATATCCGATAGTAATGGGGTTTGAAGCAACACTTACATATCCGAGAGTGCTGTTTCTTGAAGCGACACTTACATATCCCATAGTCCTGGGGCTTGAAGCAGCACTGACATATCCGATAATGTTGTGGCTTGAAGCAACACTTACATTACCGATAGTGCTGGGTCTTGAAGCAACGCTTACATATCCTATAGTGATGGGGCTTGAAGCAACACTTACATATCCGATAGTGCTGCGGCTTGAAACAACACTTACATATCCGATAGTGCTGGGGCTTGAAGCAACAATTTTATATCCGATAGTGCTGGGGCTTGAAGCAGCACTTACATATCAGTTAGTGTTGGAGCTTACAGCCCCACTTACATCCCGATAGTGATGGGGCTTGAAGCAGCACTTACTTATCCGATAGTGTTGGGGCTTACAGCCCCACTTACATCCCGATAGTGCTGGGGCTTGAAGCAGCACTTACTTATCCGATAGTGCTGGGGCTTGAAGCAGCACTTACATATCCGATAGTGTTGAGGGTGAAGCAACACTTACATATCCGATAGTGCTGCGGCTTGAAACAACACTTACATATCCGATAGTGATGGGGATTGAAGCAACAATTTTATATCCGATAGTGATGGGGCTTGAAGCAGCACTTACATATTCGATAGTGCTGGGGCTTGAAGCAACACTTACATATCCGATAGTGCTGGGGCTTGAAGCAGCACTTACATATCCGATAGAGATGGGGCTTGAAGCAACACTTACATATCCGAAAGTGCTGGGGCTTGAGGCAGCACTTACATATCCGATAGAGATGGGGCTTGAAGCAACACCTACATATCCGATAGTGCCGGGGCTTGAAGCAACACTTACATATCCGATAGTGCTTGGGTTTTAAGCAACACTTACATATCCGATAGTGCTGGGACTTGAAACAACACTTACATATCCAATAGTGCGGGGGCTTGAAGTAGCAATTACATATCCCATAGTGTTGGGGCTTGAAGCAACACTTACATATCCAATAGTGCTGGGGCGTGATGTAGCACTTACATATCCGATAGTAATGGGGCTTGAAGCAGCACTTACATATCCGATAGTAATGGGGTTTGAAGCAACACTTACCTATCTGATAGTGCTGGGTCTTGAAGCAACATTTACATATCCCATAATGCTGGGACTTGAAGCAGCACTTACATATCCGATTGTGTTGGGGCTTGAAGCAAAACTTACATAACCGATAGCGTTGGGGCTCGAAGCAACACTTACATATCCAATAGTGCTTGGGCTTGAAGCAGCACTTACATATCCGATAGTGATGGGGCTTGAAGCAATACTTATATATCCGATAGTGCAGTTTCTTGAAGCGACACTTACATATCCCATAGTACTGGGGCTTGAAGCAGCACTTACATATCCGATAATGTTGTAGCTTGAAGCAACACTTACATTACCGATAGTGCTGGGTCTTGAAGCAACGCTTACATATCCTATAGTGATGGGGATTGAAGCAACACTTACATATCCGATAGTGCTGCGGCTTGAAACAACACTTACATATCCGATAGTGTTGGGGCTTACAGCCTCACTTACATCCCGATAGTGCTGGGGCTTGAAGCAGCACTTTCTTATCCGATAGTGCTGGGGCTTGAAGCAGCACTTACATATCCGATAGTGTTGAGGTTGAAGCAACACTTACATATCCGATAGTGCTGCGGCTTGAAACAACACTTACATATCCGATAGTGCTGGGGCTTGAAGCAGCACTTACATATCCGACAGTGATGGGGCTTGAAGCAACACTTACATATTCGATAGTGCTGTGTTTTGAAGCAGCACTTACATTTCTGATAGTGCTGAGGTTTAAAGCAACACTTACATATCCGATAGTGTTGGGGTTGAAGCAACAATTACATATCCGATAGTGCTGCGGCTTGAAACAACACTTACATATCCGATAGTGCTGGGGCTTGAAGCAGCACTTACATATCCGATAGAGATGAGGCTTGAAGCAACACTTACATATCCGAAAGTGCTGGGGCTTGAGGCAGCACTTACATATCCGAAAGTGATGGGGCTTGAAGCAGCACTTACATATCCGATAGTGCCAGGGCTTGAAGCAACACTTACATATCCGATAGTGCTGGGGCTTGAAACAACACTTAGATATCC
>NW_025188185.1:0-3099 GCF_004010195.1 Chiloscyllium plagiosum | reverse complement strand
GATCCTCCATCATTGTTTATGATGTGGAAGTGCTGGTGTTGGGCTGGGGTGGACAAAGTTAAAAATCACACAGCTCCAGGTCATGGTTGAGCAGGTTCATTTGTTAGACTATAACTATTCACCTGTTAGACTAACCTGGTGTTGTGTGACTTTTGGACAGTGTTAATGGGAAAGGAGTTGATCGTACGACTCAACACATTTTTGTTAAATCTCTTGCTGATAGGAATTACTTTATTCATGTTTCACACTACTGCGAACTTCATTGAGTGGACATTTGGATGTTTGTGAAATCCTATAGCTCACTATTTCAACAAAGATGTCAACCAAATACAAATGTTGCCTCTGGTGACCAATAGCCATGGTGCCGTAGTTTCCCGTGCCTTATGCCACCCTGCAGGATAAAGCTGAAAAGAAAGAGTTGTTCACTATCTGCCCTTATTTAAAACAAAATTTTGGCACTTTTGCCCAGGGCACTGGTATGGGGCAGCACACTACTGCCTCACAGCACTGGAGACTCACATTAGATTCTAGCCTTGGGCGACTGTTGGTGTGGAGTTTGCACATTCTCCCTGTGTCTGCGTGGGTTTCTTCCAGGGTCTCACAATGGACTGGATGGGCCAAATGACTGGATTCCACACTCTGGGAATTCTATGATCCTGTTTACACCAACCCTGTAACTTTGCATTTCCCATGGCTCACTTACCAACCTGCACATCCCATGGCACTATGGGCAATTTAGCATGGCCAATCCACTGTAACCTGAACATCTTTGGATTGTGGGAGGAAACTCACACAGGGATGGGGAGAATGTGCAAACTCCACATCAACAGTTGCCTGAGGGTGGAATTGAACTCGAGTCCCTGGTACTGTGAGGAAACAGTACTAATCACTGAGACACCCAAGAGATATCCGATTGATGGGATGTCATGATGTGTTGCTGTTTGCAAGGTGTTTTACTGACATGTGAAGGAAGTTATGGTTGTCCACATATTACAGCGATCCCTTGTTAACTGTCATTGTTTGCAAACAGTCCCCGAAGTAAGCTTTAAAAGTGATTTCTGTCATTCACTCAGGCATGCAGGTGAATAAAGCAGAGACCTACCAGAGTCCTTGTCACCTATATCTGTGTAACCGTCAATGGTCGCTGTGGTTTCCTCAGCTTGTGATGTCGTGATTTTACTCCCAGTGGTTTTGTACCTTTCAGTGAAACCTATTTCACGATCTAATGGGAATAAGGGAAGAATATTTTGTATCTTTGTGATGTGATGCTTATAATACACGAATTACACACAAAAACACAGACACATAGCTGCTCCCCCTCTGTAATGGATTTTGGAATAATGAGCCAATTTGAGATCCCACCACTCCAGCATGTAGGATTTCCGAATCTGATCCCACCTATCCTTGATAGTTATCCCCAGTGCCAGACGTCAGTTATGATTGTTCCCATCCCACTTAGCACTCCCTCACCCACACACCCTTCAACCTTAAAAATGTGCCCCCTCGTCTTGAAATCTTGGGAAAAGACAATAACCATCAACCTTATCTTTCTATGAGGTTGCCTCTCAATCTCCTACAATCCAGTGAAAAAAGTCCCTAATATCCAGCCACTCTTTATCACTCAAACCTACCATACCTGGCAACGTCCTGGTAAATGTCTTCCAAACCTGATTAAATATCCTACTCAGTGCTAGGAACTACGAGAGAACCTTGCCTTTCGGGGGGGCAACACTGGCCCACTTCAAGTACTAATGGAATATCCCAGATTAGACTCAAGGTGAAACAAATCCTGTCTCTAAACCTTCGATGATGTGGCAAGGTTGCCCAACTTTCAACTGTGGTCCATCAGAATAGCAGTGTGAGGCTACTGCGGATATTTGCTCTGCTAAAGCAACACTTTGACCTTGTTAACTCAGTATATATCACCTCCATTTACTGCAAACAAAGAGTTCCAAAGAAGCTTACAGCACAAAAAGAGACCATTCGGCCCATCTTGTCTGTATAGTGGTGATGGCACAGAGACCTGTTTCCTTGCTCTTTCTATGGTGGAGGTGATGGCACTACCTGCCCTTCAGATTGAGAACAGAAGATTATCTGATAATTAGCATGGACTCACCATCTGTAACGTTGAGGTCGATGATGACATGCTCGTTGTTGGAAGGCTCAGTATACTCTAAGCGGCAGCAATACTTGCCACTATCTCCCAAGCTCAAATTGTGTATGGTTAAGGACACCTTGCCTTTCTCTAGGTCACCAGTGAACTGGTATTTTGAATTCAGAGAGGTGGTGTGATTTCCTTTCATTAAAATCAACTGGGAGTTACAATAAGAAAGGGGACAGCTCTTCCGGTCACAGCATATTGCTGATGTATGATTAAAACCAATGAAATTCAGGGTGATGGAGGATCTCGCTTTCTTGAAGAAGTGGAAACTCCCTGTAAAGAGAATGAAAATTATGGTCTTGCACTGTGGAAGAGAGTGTATTATCAACACTGAGCAGCGACAATCAAACCAAATGGCTTTTAAGATCACAGTCTGCAGATTTAGCCAAAACAAATACTGTGATGTCAAACAATCCCTTGTGCTATCATGCAGTCTGGCACAAAGGAACAAGGCAAGGCCATTGCTGGGTATAGCCAGTTATGGTGCTCAGTGACAACTTGAGAAGAGGGGGGGGAAAAAGAACACGGTAAAACTGATGAATAAGGCACACTGGTCTCAATTCATCTTCAAAATGATGAGGAGGCGATACCCTAGTGGTATTATCATTGGACTGTTAATCCAGAGGCCCAAATAATTTTCCAGGTAATTTTCTGGTTTGAATCCCACCATGACAAATAGTGGAATTTGAATTTTTTAAAATCCTTTCACAGGATGAGGGCATCATTGGCCAGAGGGCAGTAAAGAGTCAACCACATCGCTGTGGGTCTGGAGTCACATTTAGGCCAGACCAGGTGAGGATAGCAGTTTCCTTCCCTAAAGGACATTAGTGACCCAGCTGGGTGTTTCCTGACAATTCACAATTGATACATGGTCATCATTAGAGTCTTAATTCGAGATAGTCATCAAATTCAAATTCCACCATCTGCCCTGATGGGAT
>NW_025188184.1:1571-3099 GCF_004010195.1 Chiloscyllium plagiosum | reverse complement strand
TGTTCTGGGTGTGTGTGTGTATTGATGTATAGTGAAGGAGGGTTTCTTGTGGTTTACATCATATTTTGCAAGTAATTCAGACTTTCCATATGTTATGTCAGTTTCAATTACATCAATAATTACCTAAATACAGTGACACATTGGAAAATGTCACTCGGCTCTCATGAAATTGATCACTTTATCTCCAGGTTGATATATGCTTTGTTTGTTTCTTTCCTCATAGCTAATGTAGTCACCATCTACATCCTGCTTAATAAAGATTGTGGATTGTCTCCATGTATCAGACGTTACCTGGGGTCGATGGCAATAGCGGATCTACATGTCATTATCCTTGACTTGACAATGAGACACATTCCCATTGTTTATCGGGAACAGTTTTATTTCCTGCGAGACATTGACGTATGTAATATTCACGCCATCCTGCTTTATGCAGCCACTGACTGTTCTGTCTGGTTCACCGTCACTTTCACCTTTGATCGGTTTGTGGCCATTTGTTGCCAGAAGCTGAAAAGTAAATATTGCATTGAGAAAATGGCGACTGTAGTTCTGGGAACAGTGACTGTGATGAGTTGTCTGAAGAACATTTTCTGGTATTTTATGCTCACACCTTTGTATGCGCTTGCGATTGAGCCCTGGTTTTGTGAGGGAACAGATCAAGTTTACTATTCCCGTGACTGGGTCACAATCGAGTTCCTCCACCACATTCTAAACCCGGCTCCCCCATTTCTCCTGATTCTGCTGCTCAATGTTTCCACAGTCAGACACATTTTAGCGACCAGCAGAGCTCACAGGAGACTCCGGGCTCACACCAATGGGGACGCTCAGTTTGACACAGAAATGAGAAATCGAAAAAAATCCATCATTTTGCTGTTTGTGATCTCAGCTAATTTCATCCTGTTATGGTCAACGTCATGGGGGAATTCTATTTGGAGACGTATGTGGAATATTGTGTATACCACAGTGTATCTTGATCCCTATGTTCGGGAATTGGGCTTCATGCTGCAGCTCCTCAGTTGCTGCACAAACACTGTGATTTATGCCGTCACCCAGACTAAGTTCAGAAAGCAGCTGAAAGATCTGCTGAAATATCCCGTTAGCCAAATTAATCAATCAATCAATCAAATTGCCTCATTAATCAATCCGTCCAGGGATTTATCATTTCAGTTCAATATGTCTGCAATGGAGGAACTTGTCGCTATGGTAAAAGGTCGAGTGCAGTAACGGTTTGCCAACCTCATCCTACAGGGGATTACAGGGACATATATTAATGTTTCTCTCAACTCAGGAGCCAATGAGGAAAGGCACGATCCCACTTACTGTGTCTATCAATTCAATTTGTGAATAATAAAGATGTTCATTAAAAAGTGCTGAGCAGCAGAGTGAACGGCATTATGGTTTGTCTTTGTGTTGAAGAAGCTGAGCTGGAGAGATATAAAATAATCTCCAACTCCTGGTCCTCAGTGTAGGGGAGGGGACCGGCACTGAGCTCTGCAGTTGGTTAAGTCACTCGGTCCTTGCTTTCACCTCT
>NW_025188184.1:0-1541 GCF_004010195.1 Chiloscyllium plagiosum | reverse complement strand
GGACACAGTGGGTATGAGAACACTGACCGTTACTGGGGGTAGCTGTTGAGGTGGCGCCATACGCTGTAGCTGGGGCTAAAGAGTGGGGGTGGTACAGCAGGCTATTCCACAAAAAACAGATTGTGTGGCACCACTGTCTTTTACTCCAGGAACAGAGTGGTGATGGAGAAAGAAAAACATGTCAAGGGGAATAACTGGGGAGGAGTTCACAGATCAGCCTTCAGAATAGGGAGTCTGCAAGTGGAGTGCGCATGATGGTGGGGAATTGTGCAGGGCGTGAGCGTGACATTGCAGGTGTGTGTGGTGGAGTGAGCGTAACGGTTTGGGAATGTGCAGAAAAATGAGCGTAATGGTGGGGGCTGGTCATTTGTTTTACAGCAGGAACAGCGGGCGCGAGGGTAGTGAGCTGCCAGCAAAGAATGTGAAGTCTTTAAATATTTACCTCGAGCAATAGGGTCTTCCTTTTGTAACAGCAGTGAGTGAGAACCACGGTGCTGCCGGGGAAGTAAATGAAAACTTTAATACTTACCTCGTGAATAGGAGGAGTGCATGGCGAGCAAAAGTGGACAAGAGAATGCCGATTACGTGAAGTAATATATTTTGGGGGTTGCTTTTCCCGAAATGCTAATTAGGTAGTGTCCCCCACTCATCCTGCTCTTTTAACATGATAAATCAATTATCTGTGCGCCATATTGCCAAGTTGTTGTTTTTTACCAATAGTTTCTTTCGAAATTTGGAACGGTTGTGATGGGGTTTAGGGCAGATGACTGCTCCTACTGTCGAATGTGAGAGGTAAGCGTCAACTCTAGTGCCCTGCTGACTTCATCTGCTGGAAGTACACCCAGTTTTAGCTCCTCGAAAACCACGTTCAGGATTTGTAGCTGGAGCTGTATGAGCTTTGGTTCAATCAGGAGGGTCAGAGGGTAGTTGAGAGAAGTTACATGGAGGTACTTACAACTCCGGTTCAGGAGGAAGTTAGACAGTTTACACTTATGGGATGGAAAATGATCAGACAGCCAGTGCAGGGATCCCCTGTGGCCGTTCCCTCAATAACAAGTATACCCTTTTAGATATTGCTTGGGGGACGAATTCCCGGGGACAAGTCATAAGGAATAGATCTCGGGCACAGAGTCTCTCCGTGTTGCTCAGAAGGGAAGGGTGCAGAGGAGCAGAGCGTTCGTCATTGGTGATTCCAGAGTGAGGGGGACAGATAGGAATCTCCAGGTGAACGAGAGAGACTCATAGTTGCTGTGTTGCCGCACTGGTTCTAGGGTTTGCGATGTCTCGGATCGTCTATTCGGAATCATTAATGGGAAGGAGGAGCACTCCAAGTCTTTGTCTATGTAGACATCAATGGCTCAAGTCGGAAAATTAATGGCGTTTCAAGACAGAAATTCAGGAAGCTGGGGCGACAGCTCAGACCTCGAATATACAAAGTTTTTATTTCTTTTGTTTACACATGCCACGTGCTAGTGAGGCGAGAAACGGGGAGAGAGACGAGTTAAACACCTGGCTACAACGAAGGCGCAGGAGGAAGGCTT
>NW_025188183.1:0-3099 GCF_004010195.1 Chiloscyllium plagiosum | reverse complement strand
GTAGAGGGCACAGCATGGGTTAGTCGTGGTTTTAAAACCAGCACGGGGAGGCCGGTAAAACACGGCCAGACTTTGTGACGGTTGCTCCAGGCAGTGCATCGTCCAATGGAAGTGGCAGTAGTGAAAGTGCAAGGACACTCTGCCTTACGTACCAGGGACCGGGGCCGGGGGAGGGTAGCAGTGATTCCCCTGGGGAGGCGGCTAGGGTTGATGCCATTAAGCATCTGTGTGAGCTGCGGGGACGGGCGAGCAGTGCTGAGTTCAGGGAATGGGAGAATAAAGGCGCAGTCCGACAGTCTGTGGAGGTCGAAGGGTCTCAACGGCCCCTTTGGCGATCCCCGGGAGGAGAGGTAGTGGCCCCTAGGGCTCTCCTGCCAACACTTTTCTCTGAAATACATGGGCCAACTCACGTGGGAGTTGCTCAAGTTGTAAGAACCGTCCAGAACCACTGGTGGGCACCCCGGCTGCGGGAACATATAGAGAACCTAAGGGCTGAATGCAGGGTGTGTAATGAGTACAACACCAGGAGAGTTCTCCCACACCCGATGTTAAAGTTCCCAACCCCGACAGGGCCGTGGTAGGAGATCTGCATGGACTTTACGGACATGGGAGTCAAATGGAGGACCCCAGATAAATACAGATACATGCTCGTCGTAGTGGACAGATTCTCCCGGTGGGTGGAGGCAACTCCTACAAAGACGGAGGATGGGGAAGTTGTTGTGAAGTGGCTCACAAAGGAACTGATTCCCCGCTATGGCGTCCCCAGAAAAATCTGCACAGAGAATGGGACACATATTAAAAACGAACATCTTGCCCGGGTGGAGGCTACTCTAGGGATACTTCACCGCTATCGCAGTGTCTACCACCCTGAGAGTCAGGGGTTAGTAGAGAGGGCCAATCGCACGCTTAAAGACAAGATTGCCAAGGTCATGACAGGGACTGCATTGACGTGGGTGCAGGCACTCCGCGTCGCCTTGCTGTCAATCAGGCAGGAAAGGAGTGGCGATACCTTCCTGACACCCCATGAAATCCTGACAGGTCGCTCCATGCCTGGCCCCCGAACATCACCCCTGTGGGAAACAGATTGGGATACAATGAATCAGGACATGACACAGTACATGCAAGAACTGGGGGGAATGGTCCGGCTAATATCCAACCAGGTTACGGCTGCACGGCCGGACACCCCCGACAGGTTCCGACCCCTTCGAGAGGGGGACAAGGTCTACCTCCAGCAGATGGGCCGTACGACCTGGGACGAGGGGGGGGGGTGGCATGGCCCCTACCCAGTGACGGGGGTCGCTGCCAACGCCTTGAGGGTGAACTGGGAGGGGGACAATAACTGGCACCATTTCTCTCACTGCTCCAGGTCAGGAAAGCCTAACACTACTCTGACTCCGGTTGCGGAGGTCGCGCCCGACAAGGAGCTGGAAAATGAGGGAAAGTGACAGACTCCTGAACTGGCTGGGTTTCTGCCTAGTGGTGAGACTGTCCGTGCAGGTTTCAAGGGATTCATGTGGAGCAATGGTTACCATACACGCAGACCCCGCGCAGGATAAGACTTTCCAGTTCGATCTGTGCGATGTGATAGACTGTGGGGGGACTGACTCAAAGGTGGGATGGACTGCTTACAGTGTATACATGTGTCCTTGCTCATGCGCCCCCCGCAAATAGCACAAATGCTACGGATATCCAAAAGACATCCGTACACGCCGCATGTGTGCCTCCTGGGATGATGTTTGGTGGGGGCAGGCTTACACCAGCACCCCGATACGAGCAAATACTTGCAGGCCACGACCACTGCTGGGTTTGTGCGGGGGGGGGGCCGCCCGGCATGATAATGAGTAGGACCCCATTTGAAGACGGCCACATGGGCTGTGCGGTCGAACTAATGTCCGAGACTAACCCTACATTGAGGTGCAGGTCATGGGAACAGTACTTCCCGATGGCACCGGCAAACGTTACCCCTCCTGGCTTCGTTGTACACCCGCTAGTAAACTCCACCTGCTTCGTCAACCCCACACCACTTACCCGAGGATATCCAGTTGGCAGCGTAGACAGGGCAAACTGCAGCAGAACCTGGGTGCTTGCAGGAAGCCGAGCGGCAGCACTAACAGTGAGCCGCGCGGACTTGTGGTGGTACTGCAGAGGGCGGATTCTGTACAATTGGTTGCCCCTAAATTGGGAAGGGAGCTGTGTCCTGGTCACCCTCAATATCCCGCTCTTCATCTCCCCGCGGGCCCCGGGAGATTACACCCTCCACGAGCCCCCGCCTGGCCTCGCCTCTCTGACCCGACACAGACGGGCTGTTTACCCGCTGTTGGATTTCAAGAATTCGGATGGGGTCTGGATTGATGCCATTGGGCAGGCCAGAAATATCCCCGACGAATACAAGCTGGTAGATGAGATTGCTGCGGGTTTTGAAAGTTTTCCCCTTTTTCCCGCCATTTTCCCAATCACGGTTAATAAAAACGTTAACAGAATCAACCTTCTCCACTACAATATGCAGAGGCTTACCAACCTAACCCAGGATGCAGTTGACGCCATCCATGAACAGCTTGCACAGTCCTCCCTCATGACCTTACAAAATAGGATGGCTTTGGACATGTTACTTGCCGAAAAAGGAGGTGTTTGTGCACTGTTTGGGACCATGTGCTGTACAGCCACATGAAACAACACAGGCCCAGATGGCAAACTCACTAAGACCCTGGTGAAGCTCCGAACCCTGGCTGCTGAGCTGAAGCACCAATCGGGGGTCAAAGATCCAGTCGTCGACTGGCTGAACGCCACTTTTGGGAGATGGGAGACTCTGCTAGGGCAGCTGGCCATGGGGGTGTGCATCTCGGTAGCTATTCTTGTCACTTGCGGGTGTTGCTGCATTCCGTGTATCAGGACACTGGTAACACGCACTATTGATCGTGCCCTATCAGGAACAGATGCCTCCTCGCCCGCATACCAGGCGGTGATGCTGGACCGGCCTCCAGCTGAAACTGCCCAGCGAGAGGGTACGCTCCAAAACCCGCACACGTTACATGCGACATCACGGGTAATGAGTCACAGGACTATCTCCGACTTTCCCCTGTAATCCTAGTGCCCGATTCC
>NW_025188182.1:1747-3099 GCF_004010195.1 Chiloscyllium plagiosum | reverse complement strand
TTTGCGGATGATGCAAAAGTCGGAGGAGTTGTTAACAGTGAGGAAGGATGTGTCAGGTTACAGCGGGATATAGATAACCTGCAGAGCTGGGCAGAAAGGTGGCGACTGGAGTTCAATTTGGCTAAGTGTGAGGTGATTCACTTTGGTAAGAGTAACAAAAAGATGGGGTACTGGGCTAATGGTCGGATACTTGGTAGTGTGGATGAGCAGAGGGATCTTGGTGTCCATGTCCACAGATCTCTGAAAGTTGCCACCCAGGTAAATAGTGTGGTGAAGAAGGCATATGGCGTACTGGCTTTTATTGGTAGAGGAATTGAGTTCCAGAGTCCTGAGATCATGTTGCAGTTGTATCAGACTCTGGTGCGGCCGCATCTGGAGTATTGTGTACAGTTTTGGTCGCCATACTATAGGAAGGATGTGGAAGCACTGGGACGGGTGCAGAGGAGGTATACCAGGTTGTTGCCTGGTATGGTAGGAAGATTGTATGAGGAAAGGCTGAGGCACTTGGGGTTGTTTTCATTGGAAAAAAGAAGTTTTAGGGGTGACTTCATAGAGGTGTACAAGATGATTAGGGGTTGAGAAAGAGTTGACCAGGAGAACCTTTTTCCACGTATGGAGTCAGCTTTTACGAGGGGGCATAGCTTTAAATTAAGGGGTGGGATGTATAGGACAGATGTTAGGGGCAGATTCTTTACACAGCGAGTCATGAGTTCATGGAATGCCCTTCCAGTAGCACTGGTCGACTCTCCCTCTTTATGGGCATTTAAACAGGCATTGGATAGGCATATGGAGGATAGTGGGCTAGTGTAGGTTAGGTGGGCTTGGATCGGCGCAACATCGAGGGCCAAAGGGCCTGTACTACGCTGTATTTTTCTATGTGCTATGTTCTATGTACCCTCCAACACCACCCTATCTCCTGTCATTGACGAGATATACGCAGCAACACACACACAACCCTCCATGACCACCCTGTCTCCTGCCATTAAACTGGTATGCACAGAAGCACACACACCAACATGTCTCCTGTCATTAAGCATATATACACAGAAACACACACACACAACCCTCCACCACCAACATGCCACCTGCCATTAAACAGTTATACACAGAAAAACACACACAGCACCCTCCACCACCCACTCTGTCTCTTGCCCTTAAATAGATATACACAGAAACACAGAAGCACCCAACCCACCATGAACACACTGCCTCCTGACATTGGACAGATAGACACAGAAACCAACACACAACCCTCCACCACCACCTTGTCTCCTGCCATTAAGCCGATATACACACAAACACACATACACATCCCTCGACCACCACCCTGTTTCCTGCCGTTAATCAGATGT
>NW_025188182.1:0-1645 GCF_004010195.1 Chiloscyllium plagiosum | reverse complement strand
CTTAAACAGATATACACAGAAACACACACGCACAACCCTCCACGACCATCCTGTCTCCTGACATTAAACAGATATACACAGAAAAACACATACAACCCTCCACCACCGCCCTGTTCCCTTCAAGTAATCGAATATACATAGAAACACACACACACAAAATCCTCCACCAGCACCAATCTGTCTCCTGTCATTAAGCAGATATATACAGATAAACACACACAACCCTGCACTACCACCCTATCACCTAACTTTAAACAGACATACACAGAAAATAGACCACACACAGACAAACCCCACCAACACTCTGTCTCCTGGCAAAAAACAGATACACAAAGAAACACACACACACACACACACACACACACACACACACACACACACACACACACACACACACACACACTACCCTCCACCACCGCCCTGTCTCCTGCCGTTAAATAGATATACGCAGATCCGCACATACTCACACACCCACAAGCATACACAACTCTCCAGGAACACCCTGACTCCCGCCATTGGGCAGATATACACAAAAACACAGACACACCAAACTGTCTCGTTCCTATAAGATATATACTCAGACACACGCTCGCACACACACTCATTCACTCAAACCTCCTTGATCACCCTCTATGGGCGGCACGGTGGCACAGTGGTTAGCACTGCTGCCTCACTGCGCCAGAGACCCGGGTTCAATTGCCGACTCAGGCGACTGACTGTGTGGAGTTTGTACATTCTCCCCGTGTCTGCGTGGGTTTCCTCCGGGTGCTCCGGTTTCCTCCCACAGTCCAAAGATGTGTGGGGCAGGTGAATTGGCCGTGCTAAATTGCCCGTAGTGTTAGGTTAAAGGGGTATGGGTGGGTTGCGGATCGGCGTGGACTTGTTGGGCCGAAGGGCCTGTTTCCACACTGTAAGTAATCTAATCTAATCTATCCTGTCGTCAAAGACTTAGACACGGAAATACACACACACACACAAGGTTTCACGAAATTTACAGTTGGGGGAACGGCAATTACGATGCAATTAGGCAAGATTTAGGAAGCATAGGATGGGGAAGGGAACTGCAACGGATGGGCACATTAGAAATGTGGAACTTATTCAAGGAAAAGCTCCTGTGCGTCCTAAATAAGTATGTTCCTGCTGTAGAGCGGTGGAGTCGTGGTTTACAAAGCAAGTGGAATCTCTGGTCAACAGAAAGAGGGAGGCTTATGTTAGGATGAGACGTGAAGGTTTACTTAGGGCGCTTGAGAGTTACAAGGCAGCCAGGAAAGACCTAAAGAGAGAGCTAAGAAGAGCCAAGAGGAGAAATGAAAAGCTGTTGGCGGATAGGATCAGGGTAAACCCAAAGGCTTTCTGTAGGTATTGAAGAAAGAAAAGAATGACGAGAGTAAGATTAGGGCCAATCAAGGATAGTAGTGGGAAGTTGTGTGTGGAGTCAGAGGAGATGGGGAAAGCACTAAATAAATACATTTAGACAGTATTCACTCTAGAAAACAACAATGTTGTCAAGGAGAATACTGAGATACAGGCTACTAGACGAGGTGGGATTGAGGTTCAACGGGAAGAGGTATTAGAAATCCTGCAGAGTATGAAAATAGATACGTCCCCTGTGCCGGATGGGATTTATCCAATTTATCTTAGGATC
>NW_025188181.1:0-3099 GCF_004010195.1 Chiloscyllium plagiosum | reverse complement strand
TTAATTAATTGTTATGTCCCTGATTAAACTGGAATTACAGGATAAAATAAAACATTAACTGAATTATTTAATCTGCACAGCGCTTTAGGTGTTCCCAATCTGTGCATTTTAAATAAATAGTTACATTTTCCAACAAAATATCAACTGAGGAGTCATTATTTCGAAACAACTGCTATAGTAAATTATGTCACCAAGGCCAAATTTCGAATTAATTAAAATAATCCACTCATGACCTCGCAGGGCAGCATGGTGTCTCAGTGGTTGGCTCTGCTGCCTCACAGTGCCAGGGTCCCAAATTCGATCCCACCCTCGGGTGACTGCCTGTGTGGAGTTTGCACATCCTCCCTGAGTCTGTGTGGGTTTCCTTCGGGCGCTCTGGTTTCCTACCACAGTCCAAAAGATGTGCAGGTCAGGTGATTGGCTGTGCTAAATTGCACAGAGTGTTCAGGAATGTGTAGGTTAGGGTGCATTAGTCAGGGGTAAATATACATTAGGGGGAATGGGTCTGGGTGGGCTACTTACTGTTCAGAGGGTCAGTGTGGAATTGTTGGGCCAAACGGCCTGTTTCTATACTGTAGGAGCCCTACTTTTAAAACCATGGGAGTGCTTGATGCAAACGCAGAGAATTCATTTTACATCGATGTGTTCAGACGGATGCAGAGTTCACAAATTTGCAGAAGACGTGAACTGGAGGATAACAGAGCACATTGTGTATTCAGACACTGAAAAGAGAATAATATTTATTTTAATTAATATACTTGACCGATTTATTGCAATGTAGCGATCGGAACGAATCTGCTCTCATTAGTTAAGTGTGACAATCATTTAGATTAGATTTCCTGCAGTATGTATCGGGCCATTTGGCCCAACAAGTCCACACCGACCCTCTGAAGAGTAACCCACCCAGACCCATTCCCCTACCCTATATTTATCCCTGACTAATGCACCTAACACTATGGACGATATAGCATGACTAGTTCATCTGACATGCACATCTTTGGATTGTGGGAGGAAACCCACACAGACACAGGGGAGATTGTGTAAACTCCACATAGGCAGTCACCCGAGGCTAGAACCGAGCCTGGGTACCTGGATCTGTGAGGCAGCAGTGCCCACATTTACTTAGACATCCGCTAAAGCGGGCAACTCCAATCAGAAGCATGTTTTCAATTCATACCTTTTTAAACATTTTCATTCATTAAAAGCAGTTAACAAGAAAATGACCTTGCCCTAATTCCTTCAACAGAAATGCTTTCCACACTGGAATGCAGTATTGACTTTATGCAGTGCATGCAAAATCTCCACAGTTCAAGGAACGTTTTAAGAATATGTAAAAACAATTTAGAGAATAATCCATTTCCTCCGGATCTGTGCTTTAATTGGCGATATTTCCCACCTCAATAATTTTGTTAAATACAATGATTTATTAAGTTTATTAACTCAGTGGTTATTTATGTTCATTGTGAACACATTCTTGTTCACATTAATCCTCTGGTTAGTTTCTCCAATGAATGTTCAATTACAGCGAATATATTTGACGTGAGGAGTTGAGCAATGTATCCTCTAGGATTAAGTCTGTTGTGCAGTTTATTTCAGTGCTATATCTGACTAACTTGTCAGTGGTCCTGACCATTTGTAAATTGTCCAGTTCGGATACCTGAATCTCAGACTGTTCAATTTCATCTCGCGCTTCAAAACCACTTTTATCTGCCAGAAATACAATATTCGATTAGATGCCCCAGAATTGAGAGCCCTGACTAAGTTGTTCCAATCAGAACGAACATTTCAGGAACAAAAGGCAGATAGCAAGAGTTTTGAAATTGGTTGTTGGCAACAAGAGATATTTGATTGAGCGAGTCAGAGGGAAATATGCTGCATATTTTCTTTGTGCCTCAGTTATGCAGGACATGTTTCGTGGCACAATGTAGAATCAGAATTTTTTTGCATCTTATTATTTGAAAACCTATTATCAGCTTTTAATGTCACTGGCAACGGTCATATTACACTTCAAAACATTTTAATCTTTTCCAAACTAAGTCGACCGTCTGGTGCAGCAACATTCACAGGGGAAAGAGGAAGGGAGTTCTAGGTTGGAATCCAGTGACAGTGAATTGATGACAATGCAATTCCTAGATTTATTCCGCTGTTGTTCCCATAGAGTTTGAACAATTTGGAGCTGCTGTCAAAGCATTCTTCGATAAATGTTGAAATGTTACTTTCATTGTACAAAAATTCTGGAACAATCCCTGGTTGTTGGAAGGTGATAATAACTAACATGGTTTATGTATTGTCAAAACATGTGGGCTGTGTTCTCCGTGATAGTGTCAAGCTCATTGTGTTCAGGTCTGTTGTGATGTTGTAGTAGAGTCCCTGATTCTGTGCCAGGTTGCCATTGTTCACTTACAACCTGTTAGAGAGGTATGTAACACAATCTCTTATCAGGTTACTTCAGTGCAAGAAAGCAGATTGACATGTCTGGGTGTTTGTTGGAATTCTACTCACAGAGGCCAATGAAATCTATTCAATCGCTGTCCTGACTTGTGTCTCTTAGATATTAAACAGAAATTTGGTGGTTAGCAGCTTTTTCCAGATCAATATTTGTTCACAAGCTTTTGGGCATCGCTAGATGGGGTTAATAGAGAAAGTGCTCAAAGAAATCCCAGCTTTTGACTTGCTGTTATGACAATATCATTTATAACTAATACAGAATGAATCATTTTCGAAGCATATTTGATGAGATTATGCTTAGGCTGTTTTACTTTATATTAAACCAGTGCTGTAGCTGAATTTGATTGTTCAGTACGGTGGGAGTTCCGCTGAATCTATCACTTGCAGCAGATGGTGATAGCTTTTCAGTCGGTCTTCAATTGCTATCTCAGACCATCCAGTACCTCTGCTAAGAATTCTTTTTCCAACAAGAGTCAAGCCAATGTAATCACTGTTTATCTCAACAGGTGTGAAAACAATTTGGTGAAGGCGGTGGGGTGGTGTGTGTGGGGGGGGGGGTCTTTGGATGCGAAAGGTTAACCGTGCCTTCTCTCCACAGGAGCTGCCAGACCTGCTGAATTTCTTCAGAAATTTCTGTCTTTATTTTGGTTT
>NW_025188180.1:0-3098 GCF_004010195.1 Chiloscyllium plagiosum | reverse complement strand
AGGGGACGAAACGTTTGCAACAAAAATTTCCACCTCGGCGTAAAGAACCACAACAACGAGCAACCGAGCTACAAATCTTCACCCAAACTTTGAAAAAGGAATCTCTCTATCTGAGTCTAAATTTGAAAGGCCATTATGCTCACAATTTACTTCCCACAAACCAATCACCACTTCTTAGAAACACAAAGAAACAACAATTAGGAGCAGATATACAGCATTCAACCCCTCAACCCTGTCCACATTCTCACTAATCTCTTCAGTCAAATACTTATGAAATTCAGCCTCCGCTGTACCCACGGGAAGACAATTCCATACACGATAAGATCGTAAAAGAATGAGAAATTGGAGAAGAATTAGGCCTTGCGGCCCTTGTGAATGCTATAACATTTGAACACGACTGAAATGTATTTTAACCCCATTCTCCTTCCTTCACCGATTGAATATTTATCGCCTATTAATAAGAGCTCATGTACCTTTGTCTTAAAGACTCTGTGTGTGTCGATGTGTACATGTGTTTAGGTGTAAGTGTTCTTATCTGTGTGTGTATATATGTCTGTATATGTTATATGTTATATGTATGATGGAAGTACCGACGTTTGTGTGTGTCTCTGTGCAATGAGGCGTCTGCATTTTTGCAGTAAATCAATTGAAAATTGGCACCACAGCCTCCCTTCTCTTCTCTCTCTCTCTCTTCTCTACCTGTCTGTCTCTGTCTCTGTCTCTGTCTCTGTCTCTCTCTCTCTCTCTTTCTCTCTCTCTCTGTCTATCTATCTCTCTATCTCTCTTGGTGAAAGTGAGGACTGCAGATGTTGGAGATTAGAGTCGAGAGTGTGGTGCTGGAAAAGCACAGCTCGTCAAGTTGCAGTCGAGGAGCAGAATTGACGAAGGACGTTTGCCCGAAACGTCTATTCTCCTGTTCCTCGGATGCTGCCTGATCTGCTGCACTTTTCCAGCACTACATTCTCTCTATCTCACTGTCTGTCCCTGATGTGATGAAATTCATATAATAGCATCCTCTGCTGGCCTCTCCACGCCATTGCCTGAGTGGCAGATCTTTATCGTCGGAGAACACAACAACTCCTGTGAACCTCTCACATTTCATGGCTGTTTGGTTTTCAAATAACATTTTTGAGAGCACAGAAAAGTTTTGTCCGATGCTAAGCGATGCTGTTCCAGAGATATTACCACCACAATATGGCCTTTTACAGGACTTTTCAATCCGTTCTCACATAATTTTTAAGAAATACAAAAACATTGCAAGTTACAGAACGTAAATTATATTTGTGCTATCCCCTGACAGAATGGTTTACTCGGCTGAGACCGTTTCCATTCTGACGGGCTTAAGCATATTTGCAACCCTCCCTCGGCCAACCGTCTCTGTCTCTCTCTTTCTCTCTCTCTCTCTCTGTAAATCTGTCGTGAGCGTGATGCAATTTCCATGCTTGTAGATATGGGACAGATTCAGGTCAAGGCAGAGCAGTGTGAGGTGATATATTTTGGTCGGAAAAACATTGAAAGATTGAAAGCAGTATGTACAGTTATAAACGGGGTGCAGGTTCAGAGGGCCCTGGGTGTATATGAGCACAGATTATTGAAGATGCAGGACAAGTGGGGAGAGCTGTCAATATCACTGATCAGTTTAAGTATTTGTGCTGTTGACTGAAGCAGATATGGCAGGCAACCTCCATGCTCCTTTTCTGGGAGGTGGTGAGGACAATTTGTTGTGAGCCCACACCCCTGCACATCGAGACGGTGGAGATTCCACTTCCACCATCTCGACTCAAAGCGAGATGGCATCAGGACCACCACTTCTAACTTGTAGTAGTGAATCAGAATTGACAGTGGGTTTAAGAAGAGAATTGCCCTTCACTTAACATTACCCCTTCCATAGCTGATGGGACATGGATCTGTCAGAATCTCTAAATGAATTGATCTGGTCCTCAGTGGCTCGTACCAGGCTCCTCCCCACATGCGGAGAAGGCTAGGAGGAGGGAACTGACATCAGACCCTCTACGAACCGGCGTGGCCCTTTCTGTCTTATCACAGGCTGTTTCTCCTGAAATGGAAGAAATAGAAGGAGGGAGCCTGAGGAGGTTTGTGTGGGCTTGCCGTTAGTGCTGGTGGATGATGGAGCAGAAATGGTAAGGTGTTCGGTGGAGGGGCGAGCAATTCGACAATGTTGTATCCATGAAGTGTCAATAATGTGAGGGTACAGTAGGGCGGTGTCTGGAGGTAGGGGGAGATAGAGAGAGAGAGAGAGAGAGAGAAAGAGAACGAGACACAGAGAGAGAGAGCGAGATAGGGAGAGAGAGCCGAAGGTGTCGCATAGAGTCGTGAGTGTAGTGGAGCATGACACGTTTTCGGAGGGAGGTGCTGTAACAGTTATACAATGAGTGTGAGGGAGCAGAGATAATACAGTGAGACTTATCCTGGCAGAGCGTGGAAGGTTATTGACGGTTGTCCTGTACAGCTGGACATTTCTTCAGGCTATAGATACTATACTGAGCTGGCTGTTGAGCTCAGACCATGCTTGTTGGGGCTGGTCGTGTGGCCTCGTCTTGGAAGAAATGGTCTTCTTCTGTACCACCAGGACCTCTGTGCACCTGTCAGCAAATTATGGTGCAATTTCCATTATCTAGCATGCTCGGGGAAAACTGTGCAAGGCAGCTCTGAATTAAGAAAGCTCAACTGTATTCCCACTTTAAAGATGGCACCCGTGCACGTGATCACAGAATATTCAGGGGCATCCGGGCGATGGTGAGTACTTCAATCCATAATGAATGGCAAAATCCGACAGGCATTAAATGAGAGGGATTCTGATGGGTGGGGTAGGGAGTTCATGAGGTGAGTTGGATCACATCCGACCAGGAAACTACCTCGACTCGTGCAGGCGACCGCTCCGTCTCACTCAATAAAAATGAAAACAAGGCAAATTATTGTTAATTTCAGCCCAATGAGGCGAAGCCTGTGCTGATCCCACAAAGCTGCAGCTGCTTGCCCAATGCTCTCCATCACAGTGAAGGAGCTAAACGTGTCCGACTCTTGGGAAATAAGACAGGGCAGGGCAAGTGACTGGCGTTTAAGTGAGAGATCACTAT
>NW_025188179.1:1771-3098 GCF_004010195.1 Chiloscyllium plagiosum | reverse complement strand
CTGGTCGTTTCAGTGCGCCCAGTCCCGCGGCAATGCCTGCAGCAACTACTGCTGCCTACCCCGGTCGCCCGGATATATCTTTTAAGACCTTTCCTTACCCGGGTCTTGTGCACAAGAGTTACCCAACCGAACCCGTCTTGTTTCCAGGATCTTCCAGTCCGGATCACACTCGCCCAAACCACGAACAACAAGCAAGGGAGACGGAGATCACCGAAATCGGTGAGGTGCACCTCCCCCGTCATCCCAAGAGTGCCAAGCAGTCGGAGTTTTGGAACCCGGACGAGCCCCCAACTGTGAGAAACAAAACTCACTCACAATTCAGCCTGAGACAAAGCCTTGGAAACAAGAACATTTTATTCTTTATGGCCTTGCAAGAACGGGTGTTTGCTCAAGCAATCAGGCTAGCTGAAGCCCAAATTACAAAGCATGAAAGCATTCTTTATTCAGTTTGCAAGTTGCGGAATCATGCCTCTCTTTTCCCATTCGTCTAGTCTTATCCTATCATAAGCCGATGACTTCACTTGTTTTTCTCTAATTTTCCTTATCTGACTACCGTGCTGTCCTTGTCCTTGTTTGTTACAGCCTGCCTGTTATTTTATCCAGTTCCCCTTATCATACTATAAGCTTATTGCGAATGCCCCTACTGCTTCTTTTGTGGTCAGCTACAACACTTTAAAGTTATTTCTTAGTTTAAAACTATTTCTTAAACAAAAACCTCTATATTCATTAAAATCTTAACCTTAAGTATGCTGCAAGAATCCCGCGACCGTTTGTGTAATGTTCCCCTTCCCCTCCCCCCACAACACCCCCTCACCTATCTGCAAAAACAACATCTCTAACCACCACCACCTGCAGAAACTACATTTCTAATCTCCCACAATAGTGTTCAGGGTTTAGATGGAGAAGAATGTGTTACATGCGTACAAGACAATTTTCTGATTCAGTATGTGGATGTACCGACTAGAGAAGATGCAAAACTTGACCTATTCTTGGGAAATAAGGCAGGGCAAGTGACTGAGGTGTTAGTGGGGGAGCACTTTGGGGCCAGTGACCATAATTCTATTCGTTTTAAAATTGTGATGGAAAAGGATAGACCAGACCTAAAAGTTGAAGTTCTAAATTGGAGAAAGGCCAATTTTGACGGTATTAGGCAAGAACTTTCGAAAGCTGATTGGAGGCAGATGTTCGCAGGTAAAGGGACGGCTGGAAAATGGGAAGCCTTCAGAAATGAGATAACAAGAATCCAGAGAAAGTATATTCCTGTCAGGGTGAAAGGGAAGGCTGGTAGGTAGAGGGAATGCTGGATGACTAAAGAAACTGAGGGTTT
>NW_025188179.1:0-1387 GCF_004010195.1 Chiloscyllium plagiosum | reverse complement strand
GTCACAGGTGAGGTGCCGGAAGACTGGAGGTTGGCTAACGTGGTACCACTGTTTAAGAAGGATGGTAAGGACAAGCCAGGGAACTATAGACCGGTGAGCCTGACCTCGGTGGTGGGCAAGTTGTTGGAAGGAATCCTGAGGGTCAGGATGTAAATTTATTTGAAAAGGCAAGGACTGATTAGGAATAGTCAACATGGCTTTGTGCATGGAAAATCATGTCTCTCAAACTTGATTGAGTTTTTTGAGGAAGTAACAAAGAGGATTGATGAGGGCAGAGCAGTAGATGTGATCTATATGGACTTCAGTAAGGTGTTCGACAAGGTTCACCATGGGAGACTAATTAGCAAGGTTAGACCTCACAGAATACAAGGAGAACTAGCCATTTGGATATAGAACTGGCTCAAATGTAAAAGACAGAGGGTGGTGGTGGAGGGTTGGTTTTCAGACTGGAGGCCTGTGACCAGTGGAGTGCCACAAGGATCAGTGCTGGGTCGTCTACTTTTTGACATAAATGATTTGGATGCGAGCATAAAAAGGGACAGTTGGTAAGTTTGCAGATGACAACAAAATTTGAGGTGTAGTGGACAGCAAATAGGGCTACCTCAGATTAAACAGGATCTTGACCAAATGGGCCAATGATGCTGAGAAATAGCAAATGGAGTTTAATTTAAATAAATGTGAGGTGCTGCATTTTGGGAAAGCAAATCTTAGCAGGACTTATACACTTAATGGTAAGGTTCTCGGAAGTGTTGTTGAATAAAGAGACCTTAGAGTGCGGGTTCATAGCTTCTTGAAAGTGAAGTTGAAGGTAGATTGGTTAGTGAAGGCGGCTTTTGGTAAGCTTTCCTTTATTTGCCAGAGTATTGAGTACAGGAGTGGGGAAGTCATGTTGCGACTGTTGGAATATTAAAGTAGATTCCCTACAGTGTGGAAACAGGCCCTTCGGCCTACAAGACCACACCGACCCTCTGAAGTGCAACCCACCCACACCTATTCCCCTACATTCACGACTGACTAATACACCTAACACTACGGGCATGGCTAACTTACTTGACCTGCACATCTTTGGACTGTGGGAGGAAACCGGAGCACCCGGAGGAAACCCACGCAGACACGGGGAGAATGTGCAAACTCCACACAGACAGTTGCCTGAGGCAATAATTGAACCTGGGCCCTGGCACTGAGGCATCAGTGCTAATCACTGAATATTGCGTGCAATTCTGGTCTCTTTCCTATTGGAAAGATGTTGTAAAATTGAAAGGGTTCAGAAAAGATTTACAGGGATGTTGTCAGGGTTGGAGGATTTGAGCTATAGGGAGAGGCTGAACAGGGTAGGGCTGTTTTCCCTGGAGCTTTGGAGGCTGAGGGTGACCTTACAGAGGTTTAT
>NW_025188178.1:0-3098 GCF_004010195.1 Chiloscyllium plagiosum | reverse complement strand
ACAGTGCTGCGGAAGAGGGCTCTATTAGAGGGTTAGTGCAGACGCAAACGGTTCTGTCAGACGCTCAGTGTTAAGGAAGTAATCTCACTTAGAGGCTCAATGCTGGGGAAGGAGGCTCTGTCGGATGGCCAGTGGTGCGCATTACGGCACTGTCGGTGTGTCAGTGCTGAGGATGTGGGCTCAGTCAGAGGTCAGTGGTGAGTGTGCTGTTGGAGGGTCAGTGCTTAGATAGAGTGTCTTATTGTAAGGTTAGTACTGCAGGAGCAGTGCACTGTCGGAGGGTTAGTGCTATGGGAGGACAGCGCTGTCGGAGGGTCAGTGCTGAGAAAGTGGGCATTGATGGAGGGACACTGCTGAGGGAGCGGGAAGTATTGGATGGACAGCGCTGCGGGAGGCTTAGCGCTGAGGTAGTGTCACACTGTAGAGGGTCAACGCTAATACAGCGGGCACTATTGGATGGTCAGTGCTGGTAGAGTGGTCACTGTGGTCACTGCTTGAGGGTCAGCACTGAGGGAGATCTGCACTGCCGAGGGTCAGTGCTGACTGGGTGCTGCACTGTCGGAGGGTCCGGGCTGAAGGAGTGGGCACTGTCAAAACTTCAGTGCTGAGGGAGTGCAGCACTGTTGGGGGTCAGTGCTGAGGGAGAGCCGCATGTTCAGAGGTCAGTGTCATGTGTGTGTCGTACTGACGGAGGGTCAGTGTTGAGGGGCTGATTCAATGTTGGACACTCAGTGTGGAGGGAGTGCCACCCTGTTAGAAACGCAGTGCTGTGGGATCTCCGCACTGCCGGAGGGTCAGTGCAGGGGGAATGCCACACTGTCGGACGGTAAGTGCTGAAAGAGCATGAACATTCAGAAGGTCAGTTTGGAGGGATTTCGCACTGTCAGACGGTCAGTGCAGAGGGAGTGCCATACTCTCAGAGGGTCAGTACTGAGGGAACTGGTAATGGCGGAGTGACACACTGACGGAAGTTCAGAGCAGAGCGAATACCACGCTGTCGAAAAGTCAGTATTGCCGCTCTGTCAGATGTTCAGTGCGGCATTGTCACATGTTGTGTGAGTGTCACATGGTCTGATACTCAGTGCTGAGGGTTCTCTGCACTGTCGTAGTATCACTGTTCAGGGAGTAGACACTTTGAGAGGGTTCATGCTGAGGGAGTGTGTCATTCTCAGAGCGACAGCCCGAAGGGGATGCCACCCTGTTGACCATCTGTGCTAAGGGAGCGCCGCAAGGTCTGAAGGTCAGTGCTGAGGGAACGCTGTACTGTTGGATGGTCAGTTCTGAGTGGGTGTGGCACTTTTAAATGGTCAGCCTGAGGGAATGCCTCTCTGATGGAGGGTAATTGCTGAGGGAGTGCCGCACTGTGGGAAAATCAGTGTTGAAGGAGTGCTGCACAGTCTGAAGATCAGTGCTGAGCGAGGTCCACACTGTCAGTGGAGCAGCGGTGACGGAATCAGCATTGTCGGAGGGTGCACTGTGAGGGGAAGTGCTGATGGAGCTCTGCATTGCCAGACGGTCAGTGCTGAGGCAGAGTCCCATTATCAGATGGTCAGTGCTGAGGGTGCGATGCTCTGTCGCCGGATCAATGTTGTGGGAGTGGGCACTGTTGGAAGACCAGTGCTGAGGAAATGCTGCACTGTTGGTTGGTCAGCGTCAGGGAGTCTCGCGCTGTCACACGATCAGTGCTGAGGAAGCGCAGCACCTTTACTTGGTCAGGGCTGTCGGAAGATCACGGGCGGCACAGTGCCACAGTGGCACAGTGGTTAGCACAGCTGCCTCACAGCGCCAGAGACCCGGGTTCAATTCCCGACTCAGGCGACTGACTGTGTGGAGTTTGCATGTTCTCCTCGTGTCTGCGTGGGTTTCCTCCGGGTACTCTGGTTTCCTCCCACAGTCCAAAGATGTGCAGGTCAGGTGAATTGGCCATGATTGCCAATTGGGTGAATTTCCCGGAGTGTTAGGTAAAGGAGTAAACGTAGGGGAATGGGTGGGTTGCGCTTCGGCGGGTCGGTGTGGACTTGTTGGGCCGAAGGGCCTGTTTCCACACTGTAAGTAATCTAATCTAATCTAATCTAATCAGTGCAGAGGGAGCGCTGCATTGTTGCTGGGTCAGTGCTGAGGCATCACCGCGCTGTCAGAAGATCAGTGCTGAGGAAGCGCAACACCATTGGTGTGTCAGTGGTGAGGGAGCTCTTAACTGATGGAGTGTCAGTGCTGATAAAATGCTACACTGTCGGAGGGTCAGCAATGATGGAACTCCGCATTGTCGCAGGGTCACTGACAAGAAAATGGGGCACTATTGGAGGGTCAGTGCTAAGGGAGCTCCGCGTTGTCAGAGAGTCAGAGCAGAGGCAGTGTCCCACGGTCAGTGGGGCAGTGGTGATGTAATGGGGAACTGTTAGATGGTCACTGTTGAGACAGCGGCGCACTGTTGGAAGGAAAGTGCTGAGGGAATGTGCACCATTCTCGCGTTAGCGTTATGGGAGCACCACACTGTTGGAAGTTCAGATGCAAGGGAACGCCGCACTGTTGGATGGTCAGTGCTGAGGGGGTTTGCACTATCGGAGGGTCAGTGCTGAGGGAGCTCCCACTATCAGAGGTCAGTGCTGATCGAGTTGCGCATGGTCGGATGGTCAGTGCTGAGGGAGCACAATAGTGTCGAGCATCAATGCTGTGGGAGCGCGCACTTGGGAGGATTAATGCTGATAGAGCCCTGCACTGTCGGAAGGTCAGTGCTGAGGAAACGTAAGGCTTTCCAAGGCTCAGTGCTGAGGGTTTGCTGCACTGACACAGGGTCAGGCTGATTTCGTGTTGAGGTTGCTCTGCTCTGTTGGAGGGAGTGTCCCATTGTTGTAGGGTCAGTGCTGTGGGAGTGCCATACTGTCGACGATCTCCGCACAGTTGGAGTGTCAGTACTGCGGCAATGTGAGATTTTGGGAGCACTGAGAGAGTGGGCACTATCAGTGGGCTGAGGGTGTCCGCACTTTCAGAGTGACAGCGTTGAGGGCAGGTCAAACTATCGCAGGGTCAGGAATGAGCAATTGCCACACGGATTCTGGTTCAGCGCTGTGTCAGTGGGCACTGTTGGAAGGTCACTG
>NW_025188177.1:0-3098 GCF_004010195.1 Chiloscyllium plagiosum | reverse complement strand
ACACAGTCTTACAGAGACTGTGACACACACACAGTCTTACAGAGATTGAGACACACACACAGTCTTACAGAGATCGTGCCACACACACACAGAGTCTTACAGAGATCGAGACACACACAGTCTTACAGAGATCGAGACACACACACAGTCTTACAGAGATCGTGACACACACACATAGTCTTACAGAGACCGTGACACACACACACAGTCTTACAGAGATCGAGATACACACACACACACAGTCTTACAGAGATCGAGACACACAGTCTTACAGAGATCGTGACACACACACAGTCTTACAGAGATCGACACACACACAGTCTTACAGAGATCGAGTCACACACACACACAGTCTTACAGAGACCATGACACACACACAGTGTTACAGAGATCGACACACACGCACACACACACACACAGAGTCTTACAGAGATCGAGACACACACACAGTCTTACAGAGATCGACACACACAGTCTTACAGAGATCGAGACACACACACAGTCTTACAGAGGTCGAGACACACACATACACACAGTCTTACAGAGATCGACACACACACACAGTCTTTCAGAGATCGAGACACACACACAGTCTTACAGAGATCGAGACACACACACACAGTCTTACACAGATCGTGACACACACACACAGTCTTACACAGATCGAGACACACACACAGTCTTACAGAGATCGACACACACACACAGTCTTACAGAGATCGACACACACACACAGTCTTACAGAGATCGAGACACACACAGTCTTGCAGAGATCGAGACACACACACAGTCTTACAGAGGTCAACACACACACAGTCTTGCAGAGATCGAGACACACACACAGTCTTACAGAGATCGAGACACACACACAGTCTTACAGAGTTCAACACACACACAGTCTTGCAGAGATCGAGACACACACAGTCTTACAGAGATCGAGACACACACCGTCTTAGAGAGATCGACACACACACCCACACACACAGTCTTACAGAGATCGCGACACGCAAAGGGACAGTCTTACGGAGACAGAAACATAGACATAGAGACAGACAGACACGCACACAGGTACTGTCTTAAAGAGACTGAGACACAGAGAAACAGAGATAGAGATAGACACATACAGACTCTTACAGAGACCCAGACACGCACACAAACAGAGATAGAGACAAACACATATAGGCTGTTAGAGATGAGGACTCACACAGAGATAGAGACAGACACATACAGACTCTTAGAGAGCGAGACACACAGAGAGACAGACAGATGCACGCAGAGTCTTACAGAGACAGAGAAAGAGAGAGACAGGCACACACCGAGCCTTGCAGAGACTGAGACACACACGGGGACGGAGAGAGAGTTTAGACACGGACAAGCACATACTGAGATCGAGACACACAGGGACAGAGAGAGAGGGGAGGGGGAACACGCCGAGAAATAAACACAGGCAAAAACCGATTTCTTGGGGGGGGGGGGTGTTATGAATGATAAACATTTTGAAACTTCTAGAAACAAGTTAATCGCGTGTCTCCTTCGCCTCAGTGATTGTTTAAATCGTTTCATTTTTTTTTTCTCCTCTGGACGTCTCAAAGTCACCCCTTACCCTGAACCCAGCTACCCCTCCCCAGCCTCCACCAAGAAGGAATAAAGGAAGACAAATTAAGAGGGGCATAGGTTTGGGGTGAGAGGGGAAAGATATAAAAGAGACCTCAGGGGCAACTTTTTCACCCAGAGGGCGGTACGTGTGTGGAATGAGCTGCCAGAGGATGTGGTGGAGGCTGGTACAATTGCAACATTTAAGAGGCATCTGGATGGGTGTATAAATAGGAAGGGTTTGGAGGGATATGGGCCGGGTGCTGGCAGGTGGGGGACTAGATTGGGTTGGGATATCTGGGTCAGCATGGACGGGTTGGACCGAAGGGTCTGTTTCCACGCCGTACGTCTCTATGGCTCTAACCGAAGCGAAAATAGAGCAGCGAGGGTGTGTGACCAAGTCCTTTGGTTTGCGGGTGAGAGGCTGCCCATGGGAGGGGACCCGGGCTCAGGGACCCCGGGCTGTCCCTACTCCAAGTGCCAAAACCTGGAGTTGGAGAAACAGTTTCCGTACAGCCCGTACTTAACGCGGGACCGGCGGGGGTGGGGGCAGGGGGCGAGGTCGCCCGCTTCCTCAACCTGACCGAGAGGCAGGGGTGAAAATCTGGCTCCAGGACCGGACCATGAAGATGAAGAAGGCGGGCAGAGAGGAGGGAGACCGACCCGAACGGAATTTGGGGGGTGGGGGGGGGCACTGAGACACAAACGGGTGGTTAGCCTCACAGCGCCGGAGACCCGGGTTCAATTCCCGCCTCGGGAACTGTCTGAATGTCTATTTATCTATCTGCACATGCCTCTGTCGGTCGACTGGTGGCACAGTGGCTAGCCCTGCTGCCTCACAGCGCCAGGGTCTCAGGTTCGGTTCCAATATGTGTGGATTTTTGCACATCCTGCCTGGGTTTCCTCCCACAATCTAAAAATAAAAAGGGTGAATTGGCCATGTTAGGTTGCCCTTGGTGAAGGGGTAAATGTAGGGGAACGGATCTGGGCGGGTTGCTCTTCGGAGGGTCGGTGTGGACTTGGTGGGCCGAAGGGCCTGTTTCCACACAGGGGAACGAAGAGGCAATGGGAGGGAGTGAGGGAGAGATCTACCCAGTCAACCTAAGACTCGCGAACAACATAGATGTTGGGGGAGGGGATGAGGTGGAAACAGGGGATCTGAGCGGAGGGGTGTGTGTGGGAATTATCCTTGAACGGAGTTATATTACCACAACGGTGAACACGAGCAAATCCCCAACCGACTTGGACTTGGACGCCTCTGTGTTCTCTTTGCCGCTATTAAGCCATTCCGGCGCTATCTGAGTTTAGACCAATACAGATCTCCAGCAAAAACAAAACCAACTTATTTGAATTTCTATTGCTGGATGGTGTGAGGTGTGGAGAGATGCCCATTGGCAAAGCTGTTCTGGGGCGCGTTAAGTTAAATATTATGTCTAATTTATGTTGCAGTAAATGTCCGTGTGTGAGATGCATGCTCCTAATTTACATTCGAGAAGGGAAAAAAA
>NW_025188176.1:0-3098 GCF_004010195.1 Chiloscyllium plagiosum | reverse complement strand
GGAGGTTGCTTGACCACAACGCAGAGGATGAACGACTATTCGATTCCATGAAAAAACACAATACAAAAAGCCTTTAATGCAATGGCAGAGGTAGTCGAGGAACTGCATCACATGCACAACACGAAAGCCCACTGAGACTGGATTGATTCGTCACCATCAATGTCCCCAGTGGCTGTGGAGATTCCATCATTGAGAACGTTGAAGATTGAATTCGATAGATTTCAATAAAAGATTAAATGTACAGGCGAGAGTTCACAAATATTGTTGAAATATCGGTTTCAATAAACATGAAGTTTCACATCGTAACTTTACCCGTGCCGTGAGACAAGGAAGAAACTATTATTGCACACTCACATCACACCAGTTCCCAGGTCTGGACTCAGTGAAACTGTGTACGCAGTGGCAAAGATTCGATTGGAAATTGAGAGTGGGACGAACGAGTGGATATCTACTTTGCCTGCCAGTGACAAACTCCATGAGCATGCAGTCCCACTGTGAAGGTAGAGAGGCCCATGAAACACCGAGGCTGGGAGCTCCAAACTCGCTCGGTGAAACTTCTGTTGATATGGCGCAGAGGGCATTGGGTCGTGGGAAAAGATCCTGAGCTATTTTAATCTGAATTGAAATGATTTGGTTAGATTCCCTGCAGGATGAAAACAGGCCCTTCGGACCAACTTGTTCACAACAACCCTCCAAAGATCAACCCAACCCAACTCTATGTTTACCCCTGCCTAATGCACCTAACATTATGGACAATTTAGCATGGCCAATTCACGTGATGTGCATATATTTTAGATTGTGGGGGGTAGCGGGGTACACGGAGGAAACTCATACAGACACAGGGAGAACGTGTAAACTCCACGCAGACAGTCTCCCGAGGCTGGAATCGGACCTGGGACCCGGGTGCTATGAGGCAGCCATGTGAACCAATGAGCCAACGTGCCACACATTTGCTCACTGAATTGGCGCCCGCATCCCTCCACAGCAACTATCTCCAAAGAATCACCACTCTCTGACTGTCCACGTCTCATTTCCAAATTGTTATCGCTTCACTTTGTCTCTGTGCCCACGGGTTCTAGTGTGTCATAGTGGGTGAAACATTTTTCACACATTGGCTCTGCACAGGCCTCTCAGCACTCTGTAAATTTCAAATAAACTGAGTCATTGACTAAGACATCATTGAAACAGACCGCTGTTCCAAACAGTCCATGCTACCATTTACCGAAACGTAGTACCAACTACGTGAACTGGGCCCATATCTCTCTTAACATGTCCTATTCATGCACTTATCTAAGTGTCTTTTAAATGTTGTAACTTTATCCACATTCCTACTTCCTCTAGAACTTTGCACAGGAAACATACCGTGTAAAGTAAAACAAAGTGAACCTCATGTCTTTTTTCACTTTTGTCCTCACACCTTAAAAATACGCCCACTAGTCCTGAAATACCCCAAAGAAGGAAAGCACCGTTGCAGTTGAGCTAATCTGTACCCCTCAGGATTTTAAAAACATTTATACGGTAAATGTCAACCTCCTATGCTCCTTTGAAAGAAGTCCCAGCCTATCCAGCCTCCCCTTACAGCTCAATCCCTTCATTCCCAGCAACATATTGGTAAATCTTTTCTTAACTCTGTCCAGTTTTTTATTCTTCTTTATCTGACTTGGAAACCAGAACATAGAAACAATACTACAGAAGATGCCTCGCCAACATCCTGTACAACCTCAGGATAACGTCCCAACTTCAACACTAAAAACTGAGCAACGCATGAAAGCGTTCTAACAGCATTTTAACGAAGCTGACGATATGTGACACGACTTCCAAAGACCATTCCGTGACCTATTCACGTGTCTATTGCGCAGGACTATTCAAAGCAGCACTTGTAATTGTGCAAGGGCTACATCCATTTATGACTCAAGTGTCAACCACAAACTGATGATCCCTGCCTTCCATATTGTCATCCAAAACATTTACATCAGTCACAAATAAAGGAGCCATCACTGATCCCTGTGGAACACTGCTGGTCACAAGCCTCCAGTCTAATAAACAACACACCAAAATCTCACCCTTTCTCTTGTTGTTAATTGAATTTTGTATCCAATTTGAAAACTCACTGTGAACCACATCTGATCTAACTTTACTCGTTAGTCTGTCATGTTGAATCTAGTTAAACGCTTTCCTAAAGCCTAAGTAAGCAAAGATATTTGTTCTTGCCTCATCAATCCTCTTGCCTACTTGACCAAAACCTCCAAAAATTGTGAGACCCAATTTCCATCTCACTAAACCATACTGATGATCCCCTATTTTTCCTGGACTCTGAAAATGCTATCTTCCAAAACCACCTCAAAAAACTTGCGAACTATCAATTTCAAACTCACAAGCCTGGAGATTCCAGTCTTTTCCCTGTATCCATTCTTCAACAAGGTTCGTCAATGTCCAGTCATTTTAAATCTCACCCATATTTAGTGATGACACAATTATTTCAGCAAGGAGTCTTGCAATTTCCGCGCTTACCTCCCATAATGCTTTGGGATTCAGTACAAACACAGGTTAAACCTCGATGCTAATTGAAACCAGCAACACATAAAAATATTTACCCCGTGCTGTAATCTGTCAAAATTCGATAGTCAAAACGTTTCGCAAAGGTCACGATTTAAAGGGAAAATATCAACTTGTTTCTTTATGTCTAACAGAGAATGAAAACTAACAACTATTTACAACTAGTTTCTCTTCAACCCATCTTTTACCTTCCACTCCGCAATAACATTCCAATTCTAAAAGATTCCCAATAATGATTTAAAAAGTAATCATGGTTCAAAACCACTCAGCTTTTTCAAGTCTCATTTTGTGGATTTTTCTGGCAAGATTCTCTCCAGGTTATCCTCGATGTTCTGCCATGCAAACACATTTCCAGGAAGGTACATTTGGAGTATCTCTTGAGCTCGACGTCTCTGACGCAGTCCTAGCTGTTGAAAATGTCCTGATTTATACCCCCAAAACATCGGATTATTTCATTGGCTTTAATATTATCAAAATGTGAAGTTCACACCTGATTTTGATTTCGGATTTTGATTCATAATTTAAGCTGATGGCAATCCAGC
>NW_025188175.1:1657-3098 GCF_004010195.1 Chiloscyllium plagiosum | reverse complement strand
TCTATATTTTGTTATGAATAACACAAACAATAATGGACACAACACTGATCCCTGTGGTACACCAGGGGACACTGGTCTCCAGTCACACAAACAGCTTTCTCTCACCTCCCTCTGCGTCCTGCCACTAAGACAATTTTCGTTGTAACTTGTCAAGTTATCCTTCATATTGTGAGATTTTACATTATTTCTCAGTTTCCCAGCTGGAAATTTGTCAAATGCCTTCCTAAAAAATACTAAACAATCGACCTCCTCAAACTAATTCAATCAAATTCATTAGATGTGACTTCCTTCTGATAAAGTCATGATGATTATCCCTGATCAAACCTTGCGACTCTGATTGGAGTTCGATATTCTCCTTCCCTATTTTCTCCATCAGTTTCCTTAACAGTGATCTAATACTCGCTCGTCTATAGTTCCCTGGTCTATCTCTCCCAACCTCACTGTGAAGTGGAATCGTATTAGCCGTTCTCCAGTCCTCTGGCACCTCCCCTATGGTCAGATTCTAATTAAAATATTCAGTCAGGGTCTTTCCTCCCTTGACCCAACAGCCACCTGTGATACAACTCATTCAGACATGGAGATTGGTCCAAATTTGTATGGAACAAAACCTCAAATCCTTTCTCGTATCTTACATCAATCTGTTCAAGAGTTTTCCAGTCCACCTTTTTGAATTCTGTACCTGCGTCCTCCTTCTCCCAAGTAAAATAGATGTGAAGATCTCATGTAATAATCCGTCAATGTTCTCCAGCTTGACACACAGAGTGCCCCTTTGGTTTGTAATGGACACTAAGTGTTTGCTGATTATTCTGTTCTACTTGTCCCAGATTTCGCCGACTTGTACTTCTCTATGTCCTTCAGTTATTCAGTCCTTTCGATGTTTCTAAGATTCACTACAATCACCTCTCATGTTTTGAAACTCGAGATCAAAGGCTGAGTTTCCCCGTCAGACAACCTTGCCAACTTAGGGGTTAATGTGGAGAATACCTTTTGCAGTTCCTCTGTAGTCAGTATATTCTATCTTAGATTGGGATAGATGATATGTGTGGGCCCCAGCTATGCCTGCCTCTTCGTAGGATATGTGGAACAATCCATCTTCCGCAACTACACTGGCCCCACTCCCCACCTTTTCCTCCGCTACATCGATGACTGTATCGGCGCCACCTCGTGCTCCCACGAGGAAGTTGAACAGTTCATCCACTTCACCAACACCTTCCACCCCGACCTCAAATTCACCTGGACAGTCTCAGATTCCTCCCTCCCCTTCCTCGACCTTTCTATTTCTATCTCAGGCGACCGAATCAACACGGACATCTACTACAAACCGACCGACTCCCACAGCTACCTGGACTACACCTCCTCCCATCCTGCCCCCTGTAAAAACGCCATCCCATTCTCCCAATTCCTTCGACTCCGCCGCATCTGCTCCCAGGAGGACCAGTAC
>NW_025188175.1:0-1087 GCF_004010195.1 Chiloscyllium plagiosum | reverse complement strand
TAGTCCAGGTAGCTGTGTGAGTCGGTCGGTTTGTAGTAGATGTCAGTGTTGATTCGGTCGCCTGAGATAGAAATAGAAATAGTCTGACCCATCACCCTCACCTTGACCTCTTTCCACCTATCACATTTCCGACGCCCCTCCCCCAAGTCCCTCCTCCCTACCTTTTATCTTAGCCTGCTGGACAAACTTTCCCCATTCCTGAACAAGGGCTTATGCCCGAAACGTCGATTCTCCTGTTCCCTGGATGCTGCCTGACCTGCTGCGCTTTTCCAGCAACACATTTCCAAGTGGGATAAGGGGAATGGGGAAATGGGGAAACCCACTATGATCCCCTGTGGTTGGATGGTCCCAAGGCAGAAGAGGAGGCTTTCTTCCTCCAGGCTTCTGTTGGCTCGGATTTGGTGATGGATCAGACCCAGGACCCTCATGTCCTTGGCAGAGTGGGAAGGGGAGTTAAAGTGCTTAGCCGCAAGGCAATAAAGTTGTTCAATGTGACTGTCCCAGAGAAGTTCTCTGAAATGATCCAAAAGTTGACCTCCTGCCTCGCCAATGTAGAGAAGACCACATCGGGTTTAATGGATGCAGTAGGTGCGGTATTCTGTCTCCTTTCATCACCTATCATCTTCATCTACCTATCGCAATCCCAGCTACCTCCTTCCGCCGCACGCCCTTCTCATTTGTCTCTCAGCCCCCTTGGCCCATAAACTTCATTCCTGATGAAGGGCTTATGCCCGAAACATCGATTTATCTACTCTTAGTATGCTGCCTGACTGCGCTTTTCCAGCACCACACTTTTCGATTCTGATCTCCGCATCTGTCGTCCCCACTTTCTCCTCACGCCCTCATGGTTTGCATGATTCAGATTTATAACGGTTACTTCAAATGAAACAAAAACTGCCGTGTACTCAAACAGCATAAAAGAAAACCAATACATTGTGGTCACTGTTCCCAAAAGGTCCTTTCCAGCAAAATTTTCAATTAGTTCTTCTGATCACTCAACACCAATTCCTAAATAACCTGATCTCGAGCTTAGCGCTCGACATAATGTTAATGCAAACCGTCTCACACGTGGTCATGAAATCCATTT
>NW_025188174.1:2219-3098 GCF_004010195.1 Chiloscyllium plagiosum | reverse complement strand
GCAGGTCAGGCAGCATCCGAGAAGCAGGAGAATCTACTTTTTGGGCATAAGGCATTCATCAGGAATCAGCATCAATTACCTCATTCTGCCCCCGTGCATTGAGGTGGGAATAGCCTCCTCCTGTCCTGTATAAGTGACTCAACGGACTGATTGGCTTCAAACTCGTCCGATTGGCCTGACTGGGTTACCCCTGGTTCCTGTTTGACAGCTCGATGTACTGACAAGTGCGATGATGCTGCAGCTTTAAGAGGTTATTTTGTCCTGGATTCTTTTAAGCGAAAGATTGAATAATCATTACCAAGCTGGCTAGTTAAGACCACTTGACTAAACAGCTAGGGAGGCCTTGGGTTTATTTTAATGCAGCCTGGATGGGTATGGCCAGCTCTCACAGATGAGGATCTCGGGTTTTGGTTTCTCAGCAACATCAGAAACTATTGGGGTCTCCACAGAGTTGGAAGCTTCAGAGACTATCTCCTAGCGGCTACTCTTTCTGAATTTTCTCTTGATGCTGGTTTAATTCCTGGATTGGAGGGCTGTGTTTATGGCATTTTCCTGTATTTGAACAGTTCATTAGTAATAGTTCCTAGATCTGTTATTCTGTTAACTTGGCCAATAGAATTGTTATTCTAAATTTCTATTTCTTTGGTCTTATTTCACCTTTCGTGTTTAAATAAATTGTGTTTTGCTTCACACCAAGTAGTTTGACGAGTCACGTTGCATCTGGAACAGACACTTTACATTTCCTTCAAAATAGAAAAACGTTTCTACATTACCGCCTTCAAATATTTTCGAGGGGATCTGGTGTGGCCCATCACACTAGACCCCTTCTCTTCCCGAGTAATAGGCTGGAGGCACTGAATGGGCTGTCCATGTTCTTCT
>NW_025188174.1:0-856 GCF_004010195.1 Chiloscyllium plagiosum | reverse complement strand
CAGTCAAATCCATCGGACTCAGCACCGCCTTCTTGACCTGCAATCTTCTTCCCGACCTCTCCGCCCCCATACCCTCTCCGGCCTATCACCCTCACCTGAACCTCCTTCCATCTATTGCATTTCCAACGCCCTTCCCCCGAGTCTCTCCTCCCTACCTCTTCTCTTAGCCTGCTTGGCACACCAGCCTCATTCCTGAAGAAGGGCTTATGCCCGAAATGTCGATTCTCCTGCTCCTTTGATGTTACCTGCCCTGCTGCGTTTTTCCAGCAACATATTAGATTAGATTAGATTAGTTTAGATTAGATTAGATTAGATTAATTACAGTGTGGAAACAGGCCCTTCGGCCTAACAAGTCCACACTGCCCGCCGAAGCGCAACCACCCATACCCCTACATTTACCCCTTACCTAACATTACGGGCAATTTTTAGCATGGCCAATTCACCTGACCTGCACATGTTTGGACTATGGGAGGAAACCGGAGCACCCGGACGAAACCCACGCAGACACGGGGAGAATGTGCAAACTCCACACAGTCAGTCGCCTAAGGCAGAAATTGAACTCGTGTCTCTGGCGCTGTGAGGCAGCAGTGCTAACCACATATTTCAGCTTTGATCTCCAGCATCTGCAGTCTTCACTTTCTCCTAATTGGGATGGTGTACACAGTCCTACCTGCTGGGAGGGTAACTGCTCCTCGTTTCCAGATTAATTCACCAATGATCACTGCACGGGTCGCTGTGCTGGTCAGACTATCTGGTTGAGGTTTATAGATAATGCAATTATGTGAGCTGTGTCGCTCTCCGTGCTGGATCGATATGTAGCCTGTGAGCAGTATATCATGTTGGTGGTGTGAATGGG
>NW_025188173.1:1557-3098 GCF_004010195.1 Chiloscyllium plagiosum | reverse complement strand
TGATCACATCTGGTCTGATTCATTGAATGACCAACAGAAAGGATATCAGTGTAAGTTAGTAAATTCAGATGATTATACTGATTTGAAATGTGATAGATGTATTTGAACAGGCACGGCACCCCTTTACAGAAATTCCCAGATCCCTTATTATGTTTAATCAATTCTTGGAGCCTTTTCAATGCAGTATTCCGGTGCGGAGCATTCTCTACATATGAATAGGCCTTTTCCATCACACATTCTGACATGAAACGCGGTATTCTCCACTGCAGCCAGCTTTTCCCGGATTTCCTGGTGTCGGCTCTGATCTGCATCATGTGCAAATATTTTACTGAAGACAAAATACTTGTGAATGACTGGTTCAGTCCATATGTCCCGAAATGGGGAACTTTGCAAGGCAGGGATGATTTCACAATTCCCCCTGTTACTGAAACAGTGATCGATACATGGGCTGTAGGTGGTGTAGAGAATGATACAGCCCACTGGCTGGTTATTGTGCTGAGTTCTGTTATTCAGCAGAGTTTGTAAAAGCTGAGCCGCTGTGCGGTTCCCGTTGATCTGTGTGGGGTTCAGCAATTTACTTTCTGGGCAACGACTGCCGCTGTTCGGGAAGACAGCGAGGTGATTTCCACCTGGGTAGTTCAAGCATACGTTCACATCGTAGGTAATGAAAGGATGTATTGGTCTGCCGGGGTTCAAGTCTCACATGTCTGCTGGTCTTTCTGTTTTGGGAAGCAGGTAAAGCCAACTGGAAGGCAAAGTATTTTCTCCTATAATAGGTCACCTGGTGCCCAGCTTCTGTGCAGAAACTGAAAGAGGTAAAGTCAGGATATCAATCAAGGAACAGTCTTTGGGTAAAACATTCTGTTTGCAGTGTCAGTGCGCCCAGTTTGAGATGAGCTACTTGGAACAATGCCCATCATATTAAAGAAAACGTGAAACCCTGCAATTCACATTTCAAGTTCTTGCATGGGAAGGTCAATGTTGATTTACTTTATATCCCTGTCCCACTGTTGTAGTAAATTCTGGGATCAGTGAGAGGTGTAAAGAGAGAATCAGGGTAATTCACAGCGAGCAGAACAATTTTACTTATTTTTGTACAAATCCTCCTGCAATGAATCAGAGAATGCCACAAGCCTTCTTGAAATTCGCTCTAAATTCATCTTAAGTTACTTTGACTGATGCACTACTTGATGCCGCATGATACACGGGGTTACTTATTTTTGTACAAATCCTCCTGCAATGAATCAGAGAATGTCACAAGCCTTCTTGATAATTCGCTCTAAATTCATCTTAAGTTACTTTGACTGATGCACTACTTGATGCCGCATGATACACGGGATGGTTAGAAATAAATAGAGACGTGGAGAGAGAAAGAGAGAGAGAGAGAATGAGAGCTATAGGTGCAATCAGTGGGAGCTGGAGGTAGGGAGAATCCCGGGAGAATTGTTAACCGGAAAAATGTTTGGGGCATACAGACACAAACAGAATAAAAGACTTGCAGACTGACAGGAAATGGGAATAATAGCAAAGGAGGCAGAGGG
>NW_025188173.1:330-1517 GCF_004010195.1 Chiloscyllium plagiosum | reverse complement strand
GGTTTGGACTTTCGCTTCAAAGCTCACTCCGATGTATTTCACTCTGTCCTTTATTTCGGGGTCAGCGGGAGCTATCGATTTCACTGTTAGAGATATAACCCCGGGAAATCTCGTAATAGTTTCCCTGGAAGTTCCTTCCTCTGGGAGTAATGAGAGTCCTAGTTAATGGGTACAGACTTATTTCCCACAGCTCCAGAGCACTGCCTATACCTGCCGTGTCCTCACCATTTCTAACCAGCCTTCTCCAGGCAACCAGGCTCTGACTTGAGCTCAGATTGAGCACAGCCCCCAGCTTACAGAGATGGTCAGGTAATATCTGTTTCACTGACACTTACCGATTGACAATGCCAATCAAGGCACGGTTATCCAGTACAGCCACATCTGACATGGGGATTGTGAGCAGCACCAACAGGAACAGGCAGAGTGTCCACATTTTGAGATTTGTCAGCACCCTTTAACCGTACTGTAGGGAAAACACAGAAAAAATCTGAAAAGTATGAAAAAAAAACTTGATCAATTCTTTCTACATTGGCAAGAGCGTGAAAGATATGCAGGGACGCACATGTGGGCAAACAGAAAATGTCTGTCGATCGTCCTAGGTGGTGCTTGCCCAGTAATTAAGCAGAAGTTCTGATTATCTCCCATGGGTACGATTTGCAGGTGAAGATTGGAAGGCAAAATGTTCTCTCCCAGAATCAAACGCCCGGTGCTTACCTGCTCGGAGGAAACTAAAAGGGGTAAAGTCAGGGTGTGAGTTAAGGGGGCGGACTTTGGGTGAAACATTCTCTGTGCAATGTCAGTGGGCCAAGTTTGAGACGAGTTAATCAGAACAATGCCCATTATATTGGACACATCGTAAAAGACAACAATTCACATTTCAACAGTTTGCAAAGGAAAGTCAATGTTGATTTACTTTATTCCCCTGTCCCAGTGTTGTAGTAAACTCTGCGATTAGCGAGAGGTTTAAAGAGAGAATCAGGGTAATGTGACAGAGAGCAGAACATTGTTACTTATTTTTGTACAAATCCTCCTGCAATGAATCACAGAATGCCACTAGCTTTCTTGATAACTCACTGTAGCTTCATGTTAGTGTCCTTTGACTGATGCCCTACTCGATGCCCCAATAGATAGAGACGGGGAGAGAGAAAGAGAGACAGAATGAGAGCTTCAGGAACAGTCAGCTGGAA
>NW_025188173.1:0-265 GCF_004010195.1 Chiloscyllium plagiosum | reverse complement strand
GATCTGGACTCCCCCACCCCAGGGATATGAATTTGTCTACTTATCCTATCCATGTCCCTCATAATTTTGTGAACATCTAAAAGGTCACCCGTCAGCCTCAGAAACTCCTGAGAAAACAGCTCCAGCCTGTTCAGCATCTCGCTATAGCTCAAACCCTCCAACCCTGGGAACAGCTTTGTCAATCTTTTCTGAATCCTTTCACGTTTCACAACATTTTTCCGATAGGAAGGATACCAGAATTGCTTGCAATATTCCAAAAGGGGCC
>NW_025188172.1:0-3098 GCF_004010195.1 Chiloscyllium plagiosum | reverse complement strand
CGAGAGGGAGTTTCTACAGCATTCCCAATACTCGTCTCCAGCTCCCCATGGGAAATCCGGATGATGCGTGTGGGAGTAGGGGGGAGGAGGTGCAGCTCTTCTCCTTTCCGGTGGATTCCGGGGTCACCCACCCGTCTGCGCCTCCCTCTGTGGAACTTTCCCCGAATTCCAAGACTGTCCGTACAGTCGGGATTTCGGGAATGCCCATGACAGAGTCACTATCCCAAACCGTGAACTTTAGTATCGGACCCAGCCACTGTCCCTGATGTGTCCATCATTTCTGCTACTTGCCCCCAGTTACCCTCCTGGGCAGACAGACCTTATACAAACTAAATGCCAGCACTCACTGTTCCCAGGAGGGTCTCACACTGGAGATCCCAGACACCCACTATTCCATGTTGCAGACGGCAATCACTCGCAGCCCGGAACCCCCGAACCAGACAAGCCCCTGCTATGCCTGGTCCTGCCCCACCACCCCCACCCACACTCTTCTTGACCCCCTCCTTTCCCTGTAATCAACGGCCCCTTCATCCCCCACTTTATCTGTCCTGCGCTGGGTGGTACTGACAGGCCGTTTTGTCTGTCAATGTCACTGTACAGCTTCTTGTCCCCAGGAACCAGTATCAGCAAATGCTGCAGTCACAGACCCTCCTCTCACCCTCCCCTCCCCACTAGCACTCATTGGCCTGTACTTTGTGGGAGCACAGGGAGTGGCAGCAGAGGTACAGCTTAGCAAGCAACAGGCTGCTCTGTTCTGCAACCACCCGACAGCTGTCCCGCACATCCCTCTCATTGTTAAGAGCCTGTGGGTCCCTAAGGATTGACGCCACATGATGGTACACCTCAGGGAGGACGACCCGGAAAGCTGTGAAACTGGAAGGATGGCCCGAATGGCCACATGCCACTCGCTGCAAGAGGGCTCCACAACCAATGACCAGGGACCACACAGAGGCAGGCACCACTCCGACCACTGAGGATGGATCCAACTGCTCACGACAGCCATCACCATCAGTACCCTCGGCCTGATCTCTCTGACCATCACACTGGGGCTCTATGGTAAACAGGGACAAGGGGCAGCACCTTCCATTCCCACTGTGACCTACGGGCCAACACCTTCCTCAAAATGGCCCATGGGTATGCCCAGCGATTTAATCAGACCCACTGCTGGGTCTGCACTAGGGTCCCTGTCCACTCTCATGGGGTCGTACCCTTCACCTCAACATCTCTGACATGGCGGAGTGGTGGCTACACCCAGACAGATTCCCTGACGTTATTACACTGGCCATGCCCAACTCCGGGGACAACAGCCCTGCCCGCCGGGGGTCTGCAGGGTACCACCTGGACAAATGTAAAGGGTGGTTTTACCCAGCCTGCAACCCCTCCCATGAGCCCCCAGCCCTGACCATTGCTGACACACATGGGCCACCCGTGGGATCCATCTGTTTAAAAAGCACACAGCCATCCGGATGGGAGACTGGCTGGAGCCGGTGCACTGACTCCCTGCTCCTAACTCCCACAGCACGAAGATCCACTGCAGAAGGCAGCATTTTAAATCTACAGGTCCTCAACAGGCCCAGCTAGAACACCACCATCCTCACATCTGGACAGGGACCCAGACCCGCCATCTCCGACCCTACAATGCCACCTATTCTATCTGTGGCCTACTCCTGGCTGCCGTTATCCCGGACTGGGAGCTGTTATGTCGGGTACGCCATACCATTCACATATCATTCCCAGTCCCCTCCCTTCCCAAAGCCCATGACCCACAGCAGATGGGTCCTCGCTGCCATTGAAGCAGCTCTCCACCTGATGTCACCCCACTCTCCAACCCTGCGGTTACAGGTAGAAACCCACAAACTCGCCGCCAAACCAGTGGAGGTGGCAAACTCCACAGCAGATGCACTCACCCAGCTGAATGTGGAGGCTGTTACCATCTGAACTGTGGCCCTGCAGAACAGGATGGCCCTGGGCTACCTGCTCACTGTGAAAGGGGGCACATGTGCCCTTACTGGTGCTGACTGCTGCACTGACATTCCTGACCCCAGCGAAAACATCACAGACCTGGCCCAACATATCCGGCTGGCAGCTTCTGTCCTGCACAGTCAGAACTCCCAATGGGACTGGGCAGCCTCCTGGCTGGGGTCATGGGCACAGCCCTACACACAGGGACTGATAGCCCTCATTGCTATCATTGCTGGCCTTATAGTGCTAGCCATGGCCCTCTGACTGTGCTACTCACGCCTATGTGCAATCCTGTTACCCTCTGCCACTAAGCTAGCACAGAGATCCACTGGGAGAATTTCCCTGCCCCTGGGATAGCCTCTGCTGGGCCAGACTCGGACACTGACAGCCACCTATCCGATACAGAGCACCCCCCACCCTCCCACCCCCCAACCTGACAATCCCCCTGGCTCTGGCTACATTGCCCCCTTCTTGTCCCTCCCTTAAGCAAAACAAAAAAAGGGGAATTGTGGGAAAAGATTTGCTAACCCACGATAGGCCCCCAAAAGCAATATTTGCCAAACTGTACCAGAACACCCAGAATTCCCGAGCAACTCACAGCCGGATCAGAAAGGGGAATACACTGTAAGCTCCCATGGACATGACAGAGCACCACAGATATGCTGTACCAGAACACCCAGAATTCCCGAGCAGCTCACGGCTGGATCAGACAAGGGGAATACACTGTAAGCTCCCATGGACATGACAGAGCACCACAGATATGTTAAAGCCCCAAGGGCAGTTTCACAACCCAGCAATACCAAAGCCACACAAGGAGCAGGTCAGTCAGCGAGGCACCAGCAAATCTGATCTACCTGTAACACACTGTCAGTTCTGTGTCAGCCTGGGCAATTTCCCTTCCAGTGATATCGCTTGCAATAAACTGTTTGTCAATTTCACTACGAGCGGTGTTTTGTAATCTCTAACCTATTGGGCAAATTTCTCCGACAATCCCAAATGCAGGAGAGAGGTGAAGGCTGGAATAAGGAAGTGTTATGAAGATGAGGGTGTACCTTTCAAAGTCCAAAGATGGAACATAGAACATTGCAGTACAGGCCCTTCGGCCCTCGATGTTGTGCCAACCTGTCATACCAATC
>NW_025188171.1:1218-3098 GCF_004010195.1 Chiloscyllium plagiosum | reverse complement strand
CCCACATCTCAGTCACTGTTTGACTAGTATTCCATTGTGCGAGTGGTTCTGTTCCTGGCATAACCTCTGCCACGATCCTTATTGCTTTTTGCATCGTGCTTTTCCATGTGGCGCCAGGATCATGAAATGGTTCTTCCTTGGCATTGTCAACACAGCAAGTTCCACTCGAATCACTGTGACACCAATCGGAATTTTTCCCATTTTACTCCATGTAATATGTGCTTAGCTAACGCTGTGAAAATCAATCTTTTTTTTTTACATAAAAATATTCTTCGTGCTGATAAGTTTCCTTCTTCAAACACCCGCTGTCTCACATCTTTGCGTTTCACATATCATAACCACCCTTTATCGGAGAAATCTCTCCCTCCCACAAGAACTAACTCGCCAAAACATCCACCCTCCCATTTCACTGAGGTATTGCGCAATATAATACTCACATTTACACTGTTCATTCTGTACTGCTGCGGTCACTGTTTTGGATGAAAATGCTCAATCCCATGGTCGGCATCTTCAAGCAATTCAATCCATTTAGATGCAGCTGTTCTATAAATAATCCTCGTGGAGCAGCTTTTACTGACGGACAAGAGATTACTGGAGCATCGGGCTCAGGATGAGTGCACAGCGCAGGATTGAGCAAAAGATGTTTTATTGGAAACGACAAGTTTCTGTGGCTTTCTCCAGTCATTTATTTCATTTGTTCATTCGGTTCCCCCGAAATATTGCGTGCAGTTCTGCAACTCACATTACAGTAGTCATGTGATCGCACTGGAAACCGTGCAGAAATTGACCAAGTTGAAAAGTTTAGGTTATGAAAACAGATTGTTTTGACTGGGGTTGTTTTCTTAAGGCAGAGGAAACTGTGACGATATTTGTTTCATTTGCACTAAGTAATGAGCGACATGGACAATGCAAGCTAAAAGAAACGTTTCCTCTTGACCGATCATCAGGGGCAAAGACTGAAGCTAAGAGGTGGAAAGGGTTGAGGAGCTATGCAGAAAAATCTCATCAGCAAGCGTATGGTTGAATCTGGATTCACTGTATGAAGAGATGCACAGAGGCGAACTCACATCACCTTCAGAAATACACGGATCTGAACTTGAGTTGTGAATGCAAACAAGGGCAAGTGATGAAAATGAATAAAGAGAGTCAAGCGATTGCATCTGACGAAAGCATGTATAACGACCTTGAGGGCTGTCATTCACCACATACGTGGTATTCGTGTAGCTGTCCATGGTGGCGAGAAGTTCCTTTTTTTTTGCTTCCTTCGCTGTGACCCGGCTTTGATTCTCAGTCCGGGAGTTGGGGTTTGTTTCGATTCTGACAACGACATCAGCAAAAGCAGACCACCTGCAAGTGGAGTGTTTTTAGTACCTCGGATCAATTAATGACATCGAGAAATGAGAGACTACGTCCCAGCCTCTTAAATAAAGGGGGCGGTGCCTCGGCAGTCTCTGCTCATTCAAACAGTTCACTCTCCATTCTCCTCTGATTCTGATTCCTAACGATTTTCCCAAAATTGTCAAAGCTGAGACTTGGCTCTGTGTCTTGTTTCCTTCACAATCGCAGGTGCCACAGTGAACCTCGGAAGGTTGACAGGTGTAAAGGGCAGCGTGAGTGACGAATTCAGCTTCCCCCCCAGTGATGACTCTAGGATATTGACTCTGACGTTCACAGGGGCATTTATTGAAGGGACTCTTGTCCCTGCAGTTCAAGGTGCAAACCTCATTTCGGCTTCAGAACAGTCAGTTATTAGTGCAATAAAGTCAGCGCTGCACGCAAGCCAGGTTGGAATCGAAACTCCACTCAGCAGATCTGTAGTTCGGCACGTTATCCATTGTGCCACTAGCCCGATGTATGTACTACATTGTGCGGTTAGTTAG
>NW_025188171.1:0-596 GCF_004010195.1 Chiloscyllium plagiosum | reverse complement strand
CGAAATACTTCACACTCACTGATTTCATTACTGAACCCATATCTGCTGGCTCATCCCCATCCCCATTTCCAGTTTGATCTTCGCTGTTGCACCATACAGTTTTTCGTATTCCAGGCTTGAAACCTCGCACTATATGATATTCCACAGCAGTGGTCACTTGCTTGTATGACGAAGTCGGGGTTAAGAAACCGAAGGTAAACTACATTTCTTTTGCAGAAATACGTTCCAGCAATTCCCTGCACTATTCCCTGAGGCTTTCATTTTCTGGAGAACTATATCAATCTTCGCCTTCAACAAACTAAGCGATGAAATATCCATCGGCTCTGGAGATACTAAAGTTAACCATTCAGCCCACCATGAGTTTGCATGTCTCAGTCACTGTTTGTCAAGTATTACTACTGTTCATGTTGTCCTGTTCCTAACATATCCTCTGCCACTATCTTTCCTGCTTTTTGCATCATGCTATTCCATGTGGTGCCGGTATCATGCAAAGTTAGCACTTTGCGTACTGGCAGCAGAAAGATCATCTCCAATTTGACTTCCAGTATTGTCACTTTTTACTGTTTTATGCAGAGTAAGACATGCTTAACAAAAGC
>NW_025188170.1:1806-3098 GCF_004010195.1 Chiloscyllium plagiosum | reverse complement strand
CAGTGTTTGGTCTCCAAAATGTAGAGGAGACCATATTGTGAGGAGTGAATACAGTTGACAGAAATAGTTGCCTTGCTTTCAGATATATGGGTATAACTCCCCCACCATTCTGTTTTGTCAATATCAGAACGACATTGGTCTATTGCTGAAGACGCCAGGAGCTGGAGGCAGAGGGCAGGGTCTGACACCAGCTGATTGAGAGAACAAGAAAGAGACAGCATTGAGAATTCATCCTGCTGTTGGAAATGCTGTTCCAATCCACACTAAATAATCCCATCTTCTGTCGTGTGTCACAATACAAACAAAATAACTAGGTGCTCCTGAACAAATCATGGTCAGTTTTAAATCTTAAAAATGGACTTGATGCCCTGTTAATATTATGAGACTGTTTCTGTTGCAGGTGTTTCATTGAATCTTCCCACACAGTGAGAGGCCATTTGGCCCATTGTCTTCCTGCTTGCTCTTTAAATGAACTATTTCATTCCATTGCTGCTCATTTCCTGCAGTCTCACACATTTCCTGTTTTAAATATATATCCACTTCCAATTTTAAAATGAACGATGGCAGGATATTGTCAGTTTCTTCCATCACTCTTTCAGGCAATCAGCATCACTCCCTGTGGCCACACTCTCCCAATTCCCTCTCAGGTGTTTCTGAGCTTTTTTTTAACTTGTGTTGGTGGTTGTATCGGTGACTCCCTAACCTGGGTACGGCCCTCCTCTGGTATTTTGGGAAGGACTTCACTGACTGACACTGACAACGGACCAACTACTGCAGCCGAAGACTGAAAAGCCACCTTATTGGTCACTATGCTAGCTAGATAGCCAAGACCAAGACAGGATCATCCAACTCAGGAGGTAAATAGTCGGCTCAACAAGAAGAGGGAAAGGAGAGAGAAAGAACAGAGAAAGAATGGGAAAGGGGACAGGGAGAGAGAGAGCAGAGATTAGGAGAGAAAGATGAAGGGGAACAGAGAGAGAAACACAGGGGAAGGGACAGAACATTGGGAGGGGAGAGAGGGTGTAAGGGGGGTAATGTAGTGCTGAGGCAGACATCAGCCAGGGAGGGGAAATTGCAGTGTTGGGTAGGGATCAGTCAGAGAGGGGGGATTGCAGTGTTGAGTAGGGATCCGTCAGGGTGGGGTGATTACAGTGTTAGGTCGGGATTAGTCAGGGAGAGGGAGAGTGCAGTGTTGTGTAGGGATCGCTCACGGGGGTAGGGGGGGGATTACCGTGTTGGGGAGGGATCAGTCAGGGAGGAAGGATTGCAGTGTTGGGTAGGGATCAGTCAGG
>NW_025188170.1:0-1264 GCF_004010195.1 Chiloscyllium plagiosum | reverse complement strand
GTTGGGATTAATCAGGGAGAGGGGGAGTGCAGTATTGTGTAGGGATCGCTTGGGGGGGGATTGCTGTGTTGGGTAGGGATCAGTCAGGGAGGGGTGATTGTAGTGTTGGGTGGGGATCAGTCAGGGAGGGGGTGAGTGCAGTGTTGTGTAGGGATCAGTCAGGGAGGGGGGATTGCCGTGTTGGGTAGGGATCAGTCAGGGAGGGGGGATTGCCGTGTTGGGTCAGGGATCCATCAAGGAGGAGTTTAGTGCTGTGTTGAGGTGTTGGGTTGTCGGTATCAGTATAGATGGATCTTCAGTCTTTATCTGGGATTGTACTTAGTGAATCTATAGTCAGCAGTCTGCCAGACTGGGGAAATTAGTGGCAGTTTATCCCGTCTCATCTCAGTGGTCAGATTAATTTCAACCTGGAATTATTTTAACATGTGGTAACTTACATCCACCAACATTTGAACTTTTCTCACTTATCCCCAAGATGGACATTTGTGTCTTAACATGGAATATGCTGATCCTTTTAAAATCATTCACTTGGATTCATTGGAATGCCCACTTCACACTGAGACAGACAAAGGCTCACGCACACATACACACACATTCTCACACCCACACGCTCAAATAACGATGCACTCACGTAGACTTATGCAGACACGTACAAACACAGCCATACTCTCTCTCTCTCTCACACACACACTATAATGACTGAGACCAATCTGCGCATTAACTTATGCTGTAAAATGTCGTGACTCTGTGATAGTTTGAAACAACTGGCATATTTTGAGTGAGGATAAGACATCGGTGAGCTAAATAGAATGACTTTATTTCTAAATAGCTTTACCTTGGGTCAAAATTGAAACATTCAACATGGCCAACAATCTGGAGGAGTAAAATCAGTGCAATGAGAGGATTTTAGAAAGGAAATTATCAAAACAAAATAATTCATGAGAAACCATTGACAGATTGAATAAAGCAAAACGCATAGAAGCGTTTTGTAAGAGCAAGAGAATAACTGGGGCAAGTGTTCGGACCCATTATAGACCATTGTGGCAATCTGCTAGTGGATGGATAAGACATGGACACAGTCTTCAGTGAATAATTTGCATTTGTACTCACAATTGAAAAGGACATCAGAGTTATGGACATCAGATTGGATAGACTGAGCAATTAGATGAAATTGCTATAGAGTGAAAATACTAGGGAGTTCAGTTGCCCTGAAAAAGGATTAACCTGAACACATGTTTGAGTTGTATCCTGTTCTGTCAGTGAA
>NW_025188169.1:0-3098 GCF_004010195.1 Chiloscyllium plagiosum | reverse complement strand
GTTATAAAGGGCCTGAACATCTCACTGCAGGTAAAAAGGGCCCGATCATCTCACTGCAGGAAGAAAGGGCCCGACCATCTCACTGCAGGTAAAAAAGGTCCGAAAATCTCACTGCAGTTAGAAAGGGCCCGAACATCTCACTGCAGGTAGAAAGGACCCGAACATCTCACTGCAGGTAAAGAGGGTCCGAACATCTCACTGCAGGTAGACAGGGCCCGAACATCTCACTGCAGGTAAAAAGGGCCAGAATATCTCACTGCAGGCAAAAAGGGCCAGAACATCTCACTGCAGGTAAAAAGGGCCAGAACATCTCACTGCAGGTAGAAACGGCCCGAAAATCTCACTGCAGGCAAAAAGGGCCCGAAAATCTCACTGCAGGCAAAAAGGGCCAGAACATCTCACTGCAGGTAAAAAGGGCCCGAACATCTCACTGCAGGCAAACAGGGCCAGAACATCTCACTGCAGGTAGAAAGGGTCCGAAAATCTCACTGCAGGTAAAAAGAGCCCGAACATCTCACTGCAGGTAGAAAGGGCCAGAACATCTCACTGCAAGTAAAAAGGGCCAGATCATCTCACTGCAGGTAAAAAGGGCCAGATCAACTCACTGCAGGTAAAAAGGGCCAGAACATCTCACTGCAGGAAGGCCCGAACATCTCACTGCAGGTAAGCAGGGTCCGAACATCTCACTGCAGGTAAAAAGGGGCCCGAACATCTCACTGCAGGTAAAAAGGGGCCCGAACATCTCACTGCAGGTAAAAAGGGCCAGATCAACTCACTGCAGGTAAAAAGGGCCAGAACATCTCACTGCAGGAAGAAAGGGCCCGAACATCTCACTGCAGGTAAAAAGGGCCAGAACATCTAACTGCACGTAAAAAGGGCCAGAACATCTCACTGCAGGTAAAAAGGGCCCGAACATCTCACTGCAGGTAAAAAGGGCCAGAACATCTGACTGCAGGTAAAAAGGGCCAGAACATCTCACTGCAGGTAGAAAGGGCCCGAACATCTCACTGCAGGTAAAGAGTGCCCGAACATCTCACTGCAGGTAAAGAGGGTCCGACCATCTCACTGCAGGTAAAAAGGGCCCGAACATCTCACTGCAGGTAAAAAGGGCCCGAACATCTCACTGCAGGTAAAAGGGGCCAGAACATCTCACTGCAGGTAGAAAGGGCCCGAATATCTCACTGTAGGTAAAAGGGGCCAGAACATCTCATTGCAGGTAGAAAGGGCCCGAATATCTCACTGCAGGTAAAAGGGGCCAGAACATCTCACTGCAGGTAAAAAGGGCCCCAAAATCTCACTGCAGGCAAAGAGGGTCCGAACATCGCACTGCAGGTAAAAAGGGCCCGAAAATCTCACTGCAGGCAAAAAGGGCCCGAATATCTCACTGCAGGTAAAGAGGGTCCGACCATCTCACTGCAGGTAAAAGGGGCCAGAACATCTCACTGCAGGTAGAAAGGGTCCGAACATCTCACTGCAGGTAAAAGGGGCCCTAACATCTCACTGCAGGTAAAGAGGGTCCAAATATCTCACTGCAGCGAGAAAGGGCCCGAACATCTCACTGCAGGTAGAAACGGCCAGAATATCTCACTGCAGGTAAAAAGGGCCCGAACATCTCACTGCAGGTAGAAAGGGCCAGAACATCTCACTGCAAGTAGAAAGGTTCCAAACATCTCACTGCAGGTAAAATGGGCCAGAACATCTCACTGCAGGTAGAAAGGGTCCGAACATATCACTGCAGGTAAAAAGGGCCACAAAATCTCACTGCAGGTAAAAAGGGCCCGAACATCTCACTGCCGGTAGAAAGGTTCAGAACATCTCACTGCAGGTAAAAAGGGCCAGAAAATCTCACTGCAGGTGGAAAGGGCCCGAACATCTCACGGCAGGTAGAAAGGGCCCGAACATCTCACTGCAGGTAGAAAGGGCCCGAACATCTCACTGCAGGTAGAAAGGGCCCGAACATCTCACTGCAGGTAAAAAGGGCCCGAAAATCTCACTGCAGGCAAAAAGGGCCCGAATATCTCACTGCAGGTAAAGAGTGCCCGAACATCTCACTGCAGGTAAAGAGGGTCCGACCATCTCACTGCAGGTAGAAAGGGCCCGAACATCTCACTGCAGGTAAAAAGGGGCCCGAACATCTCACTGCAGGTAAAATGGGCCCGAACATCTCACTGCAGGTAAAAAGGGGCCCGAACATCTCACTGCAGGTAAACAGGGTCCGAACATCACACTGAAGGTAGAAAGGGGCCCGAACATCTCACTGCAGGTAAACAGGGTCCGAACATCTCACTGCAGGTAAAAATGGGCCCGAACATCTCACTGCAGGTAAAAAGGGGCCCGAACATCTCACTGCAGGTAAGCAGGGTCCGAACATCTCACTGCAGGTAAAAAGGGGCCCGAACATCTCACTGCAGGTAAAATGGGCCCGAACATCTCACTGCAGGTAAAAAGGGGCCCGAACATCTCACTACAGGTAAAAAAGGGCCAGTACGTCTCACTGCAGGTAGAAAGGGCCCGAACATCTCACTGCAGGTAAAAAGGGGTCCAAACATCTCACGGCAGGTAAAAAGGGCCCGAACATCTCACTGCAGGAAGAAAGGGCCCGAATATCTCACTGCAGGTAAAAAGGGCCAGAACATCTCACTGCAGGTAGAAAGGGTCAGAACATCTCACTGCAGGTAGAAAGGGCCCGAACATCTCACTGCAGGTAGAAAGGGCCCGAACATCTCACTGCAGGTAAAAAGGGCCCGAACATTTCACTGCAGGTAAAAAGGGCCAGAACATCTCACTGCAGTTAAAAAGGGACCGAACATCTCACTGCAGGTAAAAAGGGACAGAACATCTCACTGCAGGTAAAACCGGCCGGAACATCTCACTGCAGGTAGAAAGGGCCCGAATATCTCACTGCAGGTAGAAAGGGTCCGAACATCTCACTGCAGGTAAAAAGGCCCGAACATCTCACTGCAGGTAGAAAGGGCCCGAACATCTCACTGCAGGTAGAAAGCGCTTGAACATCTCACTGCAAGTTGAAAGGGTCCAAACATCTCACTGCAGGTAAAAAGGGCCAAAACATCTCACTGCAGCGAGAAAGGGCCAGAACA
>NW_025188168.1:2497-3097 GCF_004010195.1 Chiloscyllium plagiosum | reverse complement strand
AGGCTTCCCTCAGACACTGAGGTCCAGCCTCCTCTGCACACAGGGGAACTCTCAAGGATAAAATGGCCCTTCTGCTAGTGCACCCCCCACACCCTGTTAACCTCTCAGACTTCACACTTCTCCGAGTCCCCAACCAACCCATCTGCATCTACATACCCTCCAGCCCTGAGCCCAGTCCCATCGGGTCAATATGCCAGGTTTAGGAATGCACTGGCCCCCTCCTTGTATCCAGGGTGTTGCTAACTCTCACTGAACCCCTCCCCCTTATATAGTGAGTTGTCTCCCTGCAGTATCATCGTTCCTCAGCTTCCCAACTCCGATTCCCACGATTATGTTCCCCAGCCATCATTCCATAGGAGTGGCCTCCTTGGCAGTGCCCTACGAGTGGCTCGGAGATGTGCCAGGATGGTGTGTGGTGAGATTGGCACATGTCAGATTCCAATGTCTGTGACCGTGGGCTGTGTGTGGTCACCACCCAGAAACCGGACCTTGAGCTGTTGGTGCTGGGGTTCCAAGCTGGAGGGCTGGAGGAACAAGCAGTGAGCTGGAGTCACCAGGTTCCCAGTCAGACTTCCACATTGGGAATTCTCTGTGTCTAGT
>NW_025188168.1:0-1871 GCF_004010195.1 Chiloscyllium plagiosum | reverse complement strand
GATAGACTCGTAGGCTGAGCTGCCACAGCCCTCTGTGAAAGAGCTTTCCAAAGATATTGAACAAAACAATTTCTCATCAACAGAGTCCTAAATGGCATGTTTCTTATTCTTAATCAATGCTTATTTCGAGTCTCCTTGACCGATATATTCCTGTATCTATTTTGTATATCCTGCCAAGCATTCTGTAGATTTCCCACATGACAATAACTCCGATTTCCCTGGTCCATCCATGTATCTGTATTCCCTTCGTGCTGGAACCCGCACTGGTTAAAATGTCCTCATACCCATTGGAAAATTTCCACGTCCTTATTAAAGTGTGCTGCCTAGTACTGGTCACAGAGCAGAAAGCCCAAAGATATAAACATCAAATTCATCACTGATTGTTCTGACATAATACAAAGGTCTTCTCCAACTCCTTCACACTACCCTCTTGGTTCCAGCATAATGTCGCATTCCCCTCGGTAACTGCTGTGCCGATGGAATCGTTGAACTGACTGTTGTTCTGAATGTATTTAAGATGGTCGTTGCGATGACTCTGTATTCCTCCATTTGCCCTCCCTCCACAAGCGTTCTTTCTTGATTGACTCGGCTAGTGATGATCAAGTGGTCGAATCCCTCAGTAAAACTGGTGATGTCAATCTCGATTCATTGACTTAAACAGCACTGAAGGAGGCTGGTCAACAAAGATCTGACAACACTAATGCCACTTTACACCTGTAGCTCTGGAGACCATCAAACAGAAGTGAATATTTAATGACTGATTAAGGGTTAAAATCGTTTCAACTCAATACCTTTTCAGACGGTGAGTTCCAGATGCCCACCTTGCTCTGGGGAAAAAAAAATATTTTCTCTCCTCTTTACCCTCTGATTCTCATGGTAAATCTATGCCTCCTGTTTATTGACCTCTTTGCTCATGGCGAAAGTGTCTTTCTATTCACCCTATCTCCAGCCCTCATGATCTTGTACACCTCGATCAGGTCCCCTCTCACTCCTTACGGCTCCAAGGTAAACAACCCCAGCCTTTCCAATCTTTCCTCATTGCTCAGACCCTCCAGCACAGACAACATTCTGGTGAATCTCCTCTGTTTCCTCTCGAGTGCAATCACATCCTTCCTATAATGTGGTGACCAGAATTACAGACAGGACTCCAGTTGTGGCCTAACCAATGCACAACACCACCTTTCCTCATTGCTCAGACCCTCCAGCCCAGACAACATTCTGGTGAATCTCCTCTGTTTCCTCTCGAGTGCAATCACATCCTTCCTCCAAAGTTGGTGACCAGAACTGCAGTCAGGACTCCAGTTGTGGCCTAACCAATGCACAACACCACCACCCAACCCGTCCTTTTCATCTAAGCCTCTGCTAATAAAAGACAAGTATCTAAAATGCCTTCTTAACCAGGTTATCTACCTGACCTGCTACCATCAGGGATGTGTGGCTATGCATCCGAGGTCTCTCTGATCATCAGTCCTTTCCAGGGCCCTATCATTCGTGGAGTAATCCCTAGCCTTGTAAGCCCCTCCTAAAATAAAACATAGAACAATCCTGTGCAGTACAGGCCGTTCGTTCCTCGATGTTGCGCCAACTTAAGAAGTTAATCTGATGCCGAACCTACACCATTCCATTATTATCCATATGTATGTCCAATGCCCATTTAAATACCCTTACCATGCCACGCCCCTCCTACTCTCTGAGTAAAGAAACTACCCGTGATGTCTGTCCGAAATCTATTACCCTTCAATTTAAACCTATGCCCCATCACGTTAGCCTTTACCATCTGAGGAAAAAGGATCTCACTATCCATCATATCTGACCCTCTGATTATCTTTGACGTCTCAATCAGGTCACCTCTCAACCTTTTTCTCTGCAAC
>NW_025188167.1:0-3097 GCF_004010195.1 Chiloscyllium plagiosum | reverse complement strand
TGCCTTACCGTCACAGCGCTTCACGAAACATACTCACCACAAATAGAACACACATCTCCTGAGAATCAGAAGTACATGCGCCAGTTTCCCTTTAAAAAAATGTGAGGTCACTGAGTGCATTGTTCAATCAAGCTGCTTTCTATCCTTTTACTCTTTACTATTGTAGCTGATGTGCCAATGCCATTTGAGCTGTCAAAGTTTGCTATCGAAGTAGTATTTTAATCAAATAGCATTAAGGGCCTTGAGCAAACTGTGATCAATGGGAACCGGAGGAAATTCTGTGCTGCTAATTTTCTCACTGAACAATGGGAAAACCAATCCCTGCAAGTTGTCTTCCAAAAAACATGCCATTTTGACTGATGATCCACATGTTGTTCTTTCACCATAATTTGTTAAATGTCTTGAAATCCCCTTGTGTGTGCACCTGCATCACTTAGATAGAGGCGGTTCTATAAGGCAGCTCCCTGAAACCTTCCCCCGGTCTATTAGTTACAGTGTGCAAACAGGCCGTTTGGGACAACAAGACGACACCGACCCGCTGAAGCACAACCCACCCAGGCCCCATTCTCCTACATTTACCCCTTCAACTAATTCACTTCACCTTGTAGGAACAAACTCACGCAGACACGGGGAGAATGTACAAACTTCAAGCAGTCAGTCGCCTGAGAAGACAATTGTACCCGGGTCTCTGTCGCAGTAAGGCAATGGAGCTAACCATCGAGCCCCCGTATCGCCAGTTGGCGATGATAAAGAAACATTGCCCTTGCTATTGCCTTCCAGAACCGAAGACTGAATTTATCCTGTTTAAAATATTAAAACATATTTTTTTCAGAGTTTGGTCTGAAGTACCTGAAAAGTAAGACTGTGCTGGTGGAGTGTCACCCCAGTGAAATCAGGACATTACTGTAAGGTTATTATCCTAATTGTTTTCAGTCAGTTACTTACTGAGGACTGATTATGCCACGTCAGTGCCACTGAGTTCAACATTTTCACTGTCCAACAGAATGACATGACATTCAACTCTTCTTCTGCCGTCATCGCCTCCGTACCCATTTCATTGGACAAGAATCCTCTCTCCGTCGCACAGAACATCTCTCCCAAATCGAACACTCACCCTCCACCTGAACCCCCTCCCTCTGCCTGTTGACCTGCACTCGATCTATTCAGTGAGAACATTTGTTTGCCTCAATTTCGCTAGATTCCCCTCACCCAAATAAACGTATCTCCTCCTGAACAGACTACAATATGTCTGCTTCAATCGAACCCTGACTTTGTTATGATTCCAGAGTCAATAAGGGTGGTGCTGCTGTATTCTGGTGGACTGACCTCTACATTGCAGTGTCTGAGCGCCAGCTCTCAGATAACTCCCCCTTTCTCCCGCTAGAGCATGGCCAAACCACGGCACATCAGGCCTTTGTATCAAATACGATAACTGACCTCATGTAATCTGGTAATCCCGCCTTCCAAACAAGGGTCCGAAAGCAGATAATCCTCTGATGACAAAGCTTGCTTCCATCACCTCCCAAAAATTCGTGGCAGACCGATTGCTTCAGCTCTTCCTGCTTCACAGTACTCATCTCTACTTGCCTGACTCAGTCTTTCCTACCCTGGTACAGTCTTTGCCCACGTGCATACATGATTCGTCTTATACATTTCACCAGTCTTGGAATTTCCAATTTGCAGGTTCCAACCGCTTTCTCTTTCCTATGGTTGTGCAATCCCTTTACACGTGCATTCCCCCACCAGGGTGGTGACAGAGTTCTCCACTTCTTCCTGAAGTAAAGGCCTGGACCGCACCTAGCCACCACCACACTCCTTCTACTAGCTGAACCGGTCTTCACCGGCAACAACCTCGCTTTTTATCTCCACTCGTTGCCTTTTTCAGGTAAAGGGGAGGGCATGGTTACATATGTGTGCCCCAGTTATCCATGTCAATGCATCAGGCATTACACAAATTCAATTTTTTGGAATCCACTACGAACCTGATTTCCCCAGGATCACAGTAACTTTGAATTTCCTACACATCTTTTCTATCTCCATCTTAATCTTGCACCGAGCTCCTGACTACTGTTGGGGAATCTGTACGCAACCCCAACTACGTTTTTGGGTACATTTTTGGCACCTCATTTCTACCCACACAGGTTCTACATTATCTGACCCTACTTCATTTTTTACGATCGATTTAATTTTATTTCTTACAAATAAGGCAACAACACACCCTCTGCCCAACGGCCTATTTTGTTGATAGAATTTATATCCTTGTATATTCAGCTCTCAACCCTGATCCCCTTGCAGCCACATTTCCATAATCGCCACCACGTCATGCCTGACAATTTCGATCTGCACCACAATCTCATTTATATTATTGTTATACTGTGTGCATTCAGATATAACATATTCATTCCTCTACTAACCGTCTCTCTTCCCATTGTCATTTGTTTGCCAGTATGCTTGACGTTTGATTGCTAACCCTTTCCATACACTCGGTTCTATTTGGACCTGGACTGGAGATTTCTACTTTTTAATTTGGCTGCTAGCTTTTCATATCCCTTAACAGAAGTTCTGCCCTAGTTTTATCTATGTCATTGGTACCTACGTGGACCACCACCGCTTCGATGTTTACAGTCCTAGATGAGACATCCCAAACTCGAGGCCCAGGCAGGCAGCACCACGTTTAGGGATCTCAATCCTGGTCACAGAGAACAGTGTTTACGCCTTTATTTTTACCACCAGCAATTAAAATCACATTTCTCCTCTCTTCCCTGCACACAACCTCCAACAGGTTTCCTAAACTCGCTGCTGCAGCCCAAACAGTCCATCCTCCCTGCAGTCCCCATTCCCGTTCATACAGCGAGCAAAACTCTCTGAATGCAGTCCCCATTCCCGTTCATACAGCGAGCAAAACTCTCTGAACGTGTTCGACACGGGCAGAGGTTGAGGCTCCTGCAATGTTCCCTCCAGAATCCTTCTACCTGCTTCACTCATAGCCATACCCTCCTCTCCATGACCACTAAGTGAGTGACTGTCTCCTGAAACAGAACATCTAGTTAACTCTCCCACTCCCTAATGGGCCACAATCTTTGAAGCTCAATTTTCA
>NW_025188166.1:1647-3097 GCF_004010195.1 Chiloscyllium plagiosum | reverse complement strand
TATAAACAATCCCACTGTACCGATCCCCTCCCATTGTAAACAATCCCACTGTACCGAACCCTCTCCCATTGGAAACAATCCCACAATACCGAACCCTCTCCCATTGTAAACAATCCCACTGTACTGAATCCCCTCCCATTGTAAACAATCCCACTGTACCAAACCCTCTCCCATTGGAAACAATCCCACAATACCGAATCCCCTCCCATTGTAAACAATCCCACTGTACCAAACCCTCTCCCATTGTAAACAATTCCACTGTACCGAACCCCCTCCCATTGTAAACAATCCCACTGTACCAAACCCTCTCCCATTGTAAACAATCCCACTGTACCAAACCCTCTCCCATTGTAAACAATCCCACTGTACCAAACCCTCTCCCATTGTAAACAATCCCACTTTAGCAAACCCCCTGCCATTGTAAACAATCCCACTGTGCCAAACCCCCTGCCATTGTAAACAATCCCACTGTACCGAACTCCCTCCCATTGTAAACAATCCCACTGTACCGAACCCCCTCCCAGTATAAACAATCCCACTGTACCGAACCCCCTCCCATTGTAAACAATCCCACTGTACCAAAACCTCTCCCATTGTAAACAATGCCATTGTACCAAACCCCCTCCCATTGTAAACAATCCCACTGTACCGAACCCTTTCCCATTGTAAACAATCCCACTGTACCGAACCCCCTCCCATTGTAAACACTCCCACCGTACCGAACCCCCTCCCATTGTAAACAATCCCACTGTACCAAACCCTTTCCCATTATAAACAATCCCACTGTACCGAACCCCCTCCCATTGTAAACAATCCTATTACACCGAAACCCCTGCCATTGTAAACACACTCCCACTGTCCCGAACCTCCTCCCATTGTAAACAATCCCATTATACCGAACCCCCTCCCATTATAAACACTATCATTGTACTGAACCCTCTCGCATTTTAACCACTCCCACTGTACCGACTCTCTCCCATTGTAAACACTCCCACTGAACTCACCCTCTCCCATTGTAAACACTCCCACTGAACTCACCCTCTCCCATTGTAAACAATCCCACTGTGCCAAACCCCCTGCCATTGTAAACAATCCCACTGTGCCGAAACCCCGTCCCATTGTAAACAATCCCACTGTACCGAACCCCCTCCCATTCAACAATCCCACTGTACCAAACCCCCTCCCATTATAAACAATCCCACTGTACCGATCCCCTGCCATTGTCAACAACCCCACTGCACCGAACCCTCTCCCATTGTAAACAATCCCACTGTACCAAACCCTCTCCCATTATAAACACTCCCACTGTACCAACCCCCCTGCCATTGTAAACAATCCCACTGTACCAAACCCACTGCCATTGTAAACAATCCCACTGTGCCAAACCCCCTGCCATTGTAAACAATCCCACTGTGCCGAAACCCCGTCCCATTGTAAACAATCCCACTGT
>NW_025188166.1:0-1089 GCF_004010195.1 Chiloscyllium plagiosum | reverse complement strand
GTTAACAATCCCACTGTACCGTACCCCCTCCCATTATAAACAATCCCATTGTACCGAACCCTCTCCCATTGTAAACAATCCCACTGTACCGTACCCCCTCCCATTATAAACAATCCCATTGTACCGAACCCTCTCCCATTGTAAACAATCCCACTGTACCGTACCCCCTCCCATTATAAACAATCCCATTGTACCGAACCCTCTCCCATTGTAAACAATCCCACTGTACCCCACTGTACCAAACCCTCTCCCATTGTAAACAATCCCAATGTACCAAACCCCCTCCCATTGTAAACAATCCCACTGTACCAAACCCCCTCCCATTATAAACAATCCCACTGTGCCAAACCCTCTCCATTGTAAACAATCCCACTGTACCAAACCTCCTCCCATTGTAAACACTCCCATTATAGCGAACCCTCTCCCCTTGTAAACAATCCCACTGTACCAAACCCTCTCTCATTGTTAGCAATCCCACTGAACGAAACCTTCTCCCATTGTAAACAATCCCACTGTCCCAAACCATTTCCCATTGTAAACGCTCCTATTGTACCGAACCCTCTCCCATTGTAAACAATCCCACTCTACCAAACCCCCTCCCATTATAAACAATCCCACTATACCGAACCCCCTGCCATTATGAACAATCCCACTGCACCGAACCCCCTGCCATTGTAAACAATCCCACTGTACCGAACCCCCTCCTATTATAAACACTCCCACTGTACCGAACCCCCTTCCCATTATAAACAATCCCACTGTACCGAACACCCTGCCATTGTAAACAATCCCACTGTACCAAACCCTCTCCCATTATAAATAATCCCACTGTGCTGAACCCCCTCCCATTATAAAGAATCCCACTGTACCGAACCCCCTGCCATTGTAAACAATCCCACTGTACCAAACCACCTCCCATTGTAAACAATCCCACTGTACTGAACCCTCTCCCATTGTAAACAATCCCACTGTAATGAACCCCCTCCCATTATAAACAATCCCACTGTACCAAACACTCTCCAATTGTAAACAATCCCACTGTACCAAACCCCCTCCCATTGTAGGTAAAAACAATGACTGCAGATGCTG
>NW_025188165.1:2475-3097 GCF_004010195.1 Chiloscyllium plagiosum | reverse complement strand
TGTGTTATGGGGACACAGTGCAGTGTGAGCTGTATTATGGGAACGCAAGGCAGTGTGAACTGTTTTATGGGGACACAGGGCAGTATGGGCTGTGTTATGGAGACACAGGGCAGTGTGAGCTGTGCTATGGGACACAGAGCAGTGTGAGCTGTGTTATGGGAACGCAGGGCAGTGTGAGCTGTTTTATGGGGATACAACCAGTGTGAGTTGTGTGATGAGATTGCAGGGCAGTGTGAGTTGTGTTATGGAGACGCAGGGCAGTTATGGGGACACAGGGCATTGTGAGCTATGTTATGTGGAAGCAGGGCAGTGTATGCAGTGTTACGGGGACGCAGGGCAGTGTGAGCTGTGTGATGGGACCGCAGGGCAGTGTGAGCTGTGTTATGGGGACGCAGGGCAGTGTGAGCTGTGTTATGGAGACACAGGGCAGTGTGAGCTGTGTTATGGGGATACAGGGCAGTGTGTGCTGTGTTATGGGGACACAGCCAGTTTGAGCTGTGTGATGAGAATGCACAGTAGTGTGAGCTGTGTTATGGAGACGCAGGGCAGTGTGAGCTCTGTTATGGGGATGCAGGGCAGTGTGAGCTGTGTTATGGAGACACAGGGCAGTGTGAGCTGTGCT
>NW_025188165.1:0-2131 GCF_004010195.1 Chiloscyllium plagiosum | reverse complement strand
GCAGTGTGAGCTGTGTTATGGAGACACAGGGCAGTGTGAGCTGTGTTGTGGGGACACAGGGCAGTATGAGCTGTGTTATGAAGACGCAGCGCAGTGTGAGCTGTGTTGTGGGGATGCAGGGTAGTGTGAGCTGTGTTATGGGAATGCAGGGCAGTGTGAGCTGTGTTATGGGAACGCAGGGCAGGGTGAGCTGTGTTATGGAGACACAGGGCAGTCTGAGCTGTGTTGTGGGGATGCAGGGTAGTGTGAGCATGTTATGGGAATGCAGGGCAGTGTGAGCTGTGTTATGGGAACGCAGCGCAGCGTGAGCTGTGTTTTGGGAACACAGGACTGTGTGAGCTGTGTTATGGGGACACAGGGCAGGGTGAGCTGTGTTATGGGGACACAGGGCAGTGTGAGCTGTGTTATGGAGACACAGGGCAGTCTGAGCTGTGTTATGGAGACACAGGGCAGTCTGAGCTGTGTTATGGGAACACAGGGCAGTGTGGGCTGTGTTATGGGGACACAGGACAGTGTGAGCTGTGTTATGGGGACACAGAGCAGTGTGAGCTGTGTTTTGGGGACACAGAGCAGTGTGAGCTATGTTATGGAGACACAGGGCAGTGTGAGCTGTGTTATGGGAACACAGAGCAGTGTGAGCTGTGTTATGGGAATGCAGGGCAGTGTGAGCTGTGTTATGTAGACACAGGGCAGTGTGAGCAGTGTTATGGGAACACAGAGCAGTTTGAGCTGTGTTATGGGGACACAGAACAGTGTGACATGTGTTATGGGGAGAAAGGGCAGTGTGAGCTGTGTTATGGAGACGCAGGGCAGTGTGAGTTGTGTTATGGGGACACAGCGCAGTGTGAGCTGTGTTATGGGAACACAGAGCAGTGTGAGCTGTGTTATGGGGACACCGTGCAGTGTGAGCTGTATTATGGGAACGCAAGGCAGTGTGAACTGTGTTATGGGGACACAGGGCAGTATGGGCTGTGTTATGGAGACACAGGGCAGTGTGAGCTGTGCTTTGGGAACACAGAGCAATGTGAGCTGTGTTATGGGGAAACAGGGCAGTGTGAGCTGTGTTATGGGGACACAGAGCAGTGTGACCTGTGTTATGGGGACACAGCGCAGTGTGAGCTGTGTTATGGAGACACAGAGCAGTGTGAGCTGTGTTATGGGAATCCAGGGCTGTGTGAGCTGTGTTATGGGAATGCAGGGCAGTGTGAGCTCTGCTATGGAGACACAGGGCAGTGTGAGCTGTGTTATGGGGACACAGAGCAGTGTGAGCTGTGTTATGGGGACACACGGCAGTGTGAGCTGTGTTATGGGAACACAGAGCAGTGTGAGCTGTGTTATGGGGACACAGCGCAGTGTGAGCTGTGTTATGGAGACACAGAGCAGTGTGAGCTGTGTTATGGGAATCCAGGGCTGTGTGAGCTGTGTTATGGGAATGCAGGGCAATGTGAGCTGCGTAATGGGAATGCAGGGAAGTGTGAGCTGTGCTATGGAGACACAGGGCAGTGTGAGCTGTGTTATGGGGACACAGGGCAGTGTGAGCTGTGTTATGGAGACACAGGGCAGTGTGAGCTGTGTTATGGGAACGCAGGGCAGTGAGAGCTGTGTTATAGCGACGCACGGCAGTGTATGCTGTGTTATGCAGAAACAGGGCATTGTGAGCTGTGTTATGGGGACACAGGGCAGTGTATGCTGTGTTATGCAGACACAGGGCAGTGTGAGCTGTGTGATGGGAACGCAGGGCAGTGTGAGCTGTGTTATGGGGAGACAGGGCAGTGTGTGCTCTTATGGGGACACAAGGCAGTGTGAGCTGTGTTATGGAGACGCAGGGCAGTGTGAGCTGTGTTATGGAGGCACAGGGCAGTGTGAGCTGTGTTATGGAGACACAGGGCAGTGTTAGCTGTGTTAGGGAGACACAGGGCAGTGTGAGCTGTGATTTGGGAACGCAGGGCAGTGTGAGCTGTGTTATGGGAATGCAGGGCAGTGTTAGCTGTGTTATGGGAATGCGGGGCAGTGTGAGCTGTGTTATGGAGACACAGGGCAGTCTGAGCTGTGTTATGGGAACACAGAGCAGTTTGAGCTGTGTTATGGGGACACAGGGCAGTGTGAGCTGTGTTTTTGGGACACAGAGCAG
>NW_025188164.1:0-3097 GCF_004010195.1 Chiloscyllium plagiosum | reverse complement strand
TTGGACATTTTGTGAGGGACAAGCATTTCCATTTCTATATGACTGATTGTGTATTTGAAGTAAGTATTGAAATTGGAGTGAATACGTTTTGTTTTGCTAATATACCCATCATTGTAGGTTTGCTCAGAAACCTGGTTGATAGAATTAAGATTAGAATTAGGTTTTGTTGTCACGTATATCTCTGGAGCCAGTTTAGGTACAAAAAACTGAAATTAATAGAAACAACCTTCTTAGATACAAAACCGAATCAACCATTTTAGATACAAAAAACAGAATTTTTTAAAAAGAGCATATATGTAAGAAATAGACCAAAGAAGAAAGGGAATGCCTGCATCTTAAAGTCTTATTTCCATAAGGGAAGTGGACCTCCATCCCCGAAGCCATGAGGCTTTGTTTACTTGCTGTCAGTGTTCCCTGGAACCTGCTGCCCAACTCCCGGAATCTGCTCCTTGATCACAGCAGCTTCATCCAACACTGCTGTGGCTTGCACCCTGAACTTGCTCAGGTTGCTTAAAATGTGTGGTCATCTTGATAACTGGAAGAAGTCAGTTTACCTGATATTCTAGGCAGGAGAAAGTGAGGACTGCAGTTACTGGAGATCTGAGTGGAAAGTGTGGTGCTGGAAAAGCACAGCAGGTCAGGCAGCATCCGAGGAGCAGGACTACCAATGTTTCGGGCATAAGCCCTTCATCAGGAGCGTCAATTCTTCTGCTCCTCTGATGCTGCCTGACCTGCTGTGCTTTTCCAGCCCCACACTCTCAAATATTATTGTAATCAGTCTGTTGTTTGATGTTGTGCCCAGTGGAGTTTTGGGAGCAGTGTGATAGTGCACTCCCCCAGCTTTAATCATCACAACATAAGAAAACCTTGTAGTTCACTCCTTCACTTTGATCTTGCTCACCACTTCTTCAATTGACGTGTGATATAGTTGCATTCTAAAAATAATTGCTGCAACCTATTGAGAGGGGCTTGGATAAAGTGAGAGACTGAACAGCTCCCCTCACTGTTTGTAACAATAAACACGTTCGAAGAAATATAGGCAGCATTAACTGAGAATGTGCTGGGGGAATAGAACTGAGACACACCTCAATTAAAATCTAAAAATGCAGTGGGTGAATTTTGAGAGACTGAATGGACTGCTTCTGTACATGTGCTCTACTCAGAACAATTTGAAATGTGCCCATTCACTAAGCTAACACCAGGTCTGTCCCAGAATCAAATACTGACTTTTCAGTTCTACATCACACCTGCAGATGTTTGTTACGATTCATCTCCAGGAACAGCCTTCAACTTAAATTGTCCTATTCATAACCTCTCCCTTGTGTCCGCAAAGCCATTTGAAAGCAGGATTAATCCTCACCATCTATAAATATCATCTACACTGTCGCACTAGCACCTACTCATACTTGTTTAGTGTTAACATCCCTGAGAAATACATGGCAGTAAGTCACCAAGGCCTCAAACTTGAAGATGACGTTTCCACTTCCTTCAGCTTCACTGCTTTGGCCTCTGATAGCTCACTAATGTGGTGCGAGATAAAATGTCTTCAGGCAATGCCGTTTGCTCAAGAGCCGAAGATGAAAGCTGCATAATTTTTTTTTGAACTGCTAATTTTGCAAGATACTTGAAAATGCAAGTTAACTCTAAGAGGTGGAAAGCAGGAACATGTAGAGAATTTTCACACTGCTACATAGAGGAATTTGCAGCATTGGTTTTGGGGAATTTCATGAGTGGAATTACAAGGCCAAAACAAGAAGGGAGTAACTGTGCTTAAGGTGAATCAATGCTTGCAATTGCTGCTAAACCTGCTGAGTTTCTCCAGCATCCACAGTCCTTTCTTTTCTTGATAATTGATGCCTCTGTTTCTGTTCGCGTTAACCCTATCTGTCCTGTCAGGTGAATCTATGGAATTATTCCAGAAGACAGCAAAAGCCTGCCCAAAATTGACTCCTTGATTAATGTCCCAAAAAATGTATAAGGACATAAGAAGTAGGAGAAGAAGTAGGCCATTCAGCCCCTCAAGGTAAAAACAATGACTGCAGATGCTGGAAACCAGATTCTGGATCAGTGGTGCTGGAAGAGCACAGCAATTCAGGCAGCATCCGATGACAGGCAAAATCGACGTTTCGGGCAAAAGTGCTCCGCCATTTAATACAATCATGGCTGCTCTCAATTTGGCCTCATCTCCACTGTCCTGTCTGCTCGCCAGAACCCATCAACCCATTGTTGATTATCATCTGTCTGTCTCCTCCTTAAAGTTATTCAATGTCCCAGCATCCACCACACTCAGGGATAATGAATTACACAACTTCATTACTGTTTGAGGGAAGTAATCCTCCTCACCTCCGTTTTAAACTGCCAGCCCTTATCATAAAACCATGAAGTCTCATGCTAGATTGCCATACAAGGAGAAACATCCTCTCCACTTCTTTGCTGTCAATCTCCTTTTGCATTTCACATCCTTCAATTAGATCTCCTCCCATCCTTCAGAATTCTTGCAGGTAGAGGCCTAAAATTGCTCAATTTCTCCTTGTAAGTTGAGTCTTTCATCGATGGAATTAATCCCGCGAACACTTCTCTGAATTGTCTCCAATGTAATTACACCTGCCACCACTCACCAATGCCTTGCCCCAGTTGCAAAAACATCACCCTACTTTTATACTCCATTCCTTTAGCAGTAGATGCCAAAAGTTCCACTTGAGAATGTTCTAAATCATCTCGTGGGATCACACTGTTCTTGCTGGCTCCTGTTTTTCCTACATCACAACAGGGATTGCCACTTGAAAGTACTTCATTGGTGATAAGACCAGAGGTTAGAGAAGATGCTCTATAAATGCAAGTCTTTTTGGGTTTAAGTGTGTGCTTTTGTTCAATGGCTCTGTTACATTTTTTTATTTGTTTATTGTTACATGGGATGTAGGTGGATGTCAGATTTCCGCCCCCACAGTACAATCCTGAACCAGATTGGTTTTTACAACAATTGAAGATATTTGTCATGATGCCATTATTGAATTTAACTTTCAATTCCAGATTTTATTCATTGTGTTTGAGGAGGTGAAGTTCGATTGGTACTGTCACTAAACTATGAATCCAAAGA
>NW_025188163.1:2414-3097 GCF_004010195.1 Chiloscyllium plagiosum | reverse complement strand
TCCCAAAGCAGCCGAGGACAAATCTGGTCTGGATCTTGGTGTGCAGGTACACAGATCCCTTAAAATGGCTACCCAAGTGGACAGGGTTGTTAAGAAAGCATATGGTGTTTTGGCTTTCATTAACAGGAGGATTGTGTTTAAGAGTCGTGAGATCTTGATGCAGCTCTATAAAACTTTGGTTGGAACGCACTTGGAATACTGTGTCCAGTTCTGGTTGCCCTATTATAGGAAAGATGTGGATGCTTTGGAGAGGGTTCAGAATAGGTTTACTAGAATTCTGCCTGGAATGGAGGGCTTATCTAACAAAGAGAGATTGACTGAGCTCGGACTTCCTTCAGTGGAAAAAAGAAGGAAGACAGGGGACCTAATTGAGGTATACAAGATAATGAGAGGCATAGATAGAGTTGATAGCCAGACACTTTTTTCCCCAGGGCAGAAATTGTTGACACGAGAGGTCATAGTTTTAAGCTGTTTGGAGGAAAGTATAGAGAGGATGTCAGAGGCGGGTTCTTTAAGCAGAGAGTTGCGAGAGCATGGAATGCGTTGTAAGCAGCAGTTGTGGAAGCAAGGTCATTGGGGATATTTAATTGACTGCTGGACATGCACATGGTCACAGAAATTTGAGGGTTCGCACATTAGGTTTACCTTACATGAGGATCGATGGTCGGCACAGCATCAAGGGC
>NW_025188163.1:0-1311 GCF_004010195.1 Chiloscyllium plagiosum | reverse complement strand
GGAACGTTCCCGCAGAAATCACTGGATTGAAAGGTGAACTCTCTCTCTGTCTCTTTCTCCCTCTCCCTTCAGAGATGCTGCCGGACATGCTAAGTTTCTTCAGCAATCTCTGTATTGATGGTTCAGGTCTCCAGCGCGTCCGTACAGATTAACTTTAGTGTTGAATTCTCAAGCTTGGTCGATTAAAGGGATTGTATCCCTCTGCTACAATGGAGGATCACATCCCACAGCTAACAGTTTCGTGATGCCAACATTGTTGGCTCAATCTCTATCATGTCAGAAATTACCATGAAGGTCCCAGCTTCTCAATATCGCCCCTCATCTGAGGTGTGTGAGCCACCAGGCCTCTCTCTCTGACAAGACAGCAGCTCTCGGGTCCTCCTGGTCTATAATAACTTCCCAACTTTAAAAGGGCACTACAGTAAGAGAGCTCTTTACGTGGTTCAGGTCAAAATCCTGGAGCTCTCTCCCTAACATCACTGTGGGACACCCAAGGACTGCAGCAGGAGAGTACAGCTCATCCACACCTTCCAGGCAACTATTAGAGGGTGTGGGAATCACATACAAGCCACATGTGAAAATACGTTTTATAACAGGGTCACGGTGGATGGTCACTAACTCTGTTTCTTTACCTGTGTTGAAATCAGCGTAATGAAGAAGCTCAGGCTGGGTTGAAAATGACAATGATAGCTTTCGTAGGTTGGAGTTTATTAGAGTATGTATCGACAGTATGAATGGTTGAGCACTTATTCAAGGGCATGCAGGTAGCTGCCAGAGGAAGTGATGGGGGCTGGTAAAATTGTGATATTTAAAAGGCATCAGGATGAGTATGTGAATAGGAAGGGTTTAGAGGGATATCAGTCAAGTGCTAGCTAATGGAATGAAATGAGATGAGAATATCTGGTTGGTATGGACGAGTTGGACAGGAGGGGCTGGTTCCAAGCTGTGCATCTCTGTGACTCTGTGCCTCTTAATAGTCTATAACAGAGATGTTCAGACAGGCCTTGGTTTGTGTGTCTCTCTCAGGCTTCCTCAGAATCTGCAGACCCAATGTCTCCAAATTTCCACAAGACTCTATGAAATAGAAGAAAAGAGGGTCAGTACTGAGGGAGTGCTGCACTGTCAGAGGGTCAGTACTGAGGGAGTGCTGCTCTGTCACATTGTCAACACTGAGGGAGTGCTGCACTGTCAGAGGGTCAGTACTGAGGGAGTGCTGCTCTGTCAGAGGGTCAGTACTGAGGGAGTGCTGCATTGTCAGAGGGTCAGTACTGAGGGAGAGCAGCACTGACAGAGGGTCAATACTGAGGGAGT
>NW_025188162.1:0-3097 GCF_004010195.1 Chiloscyllium plagiosum | reverse complement strand
TGAATTTCGTTCTTCACGCAATGTAGCAAAAATTAACATATTTTGCGTTTGGTATCCTTCCCCATCAAAATACCATTTGAACAAAATGACACAACACACTCTGTGTGAGTTTTCCTTCTATGTTACATGGGATTCAAATAATTAGCCTCATTCACTTTTCTTTCAGTTTTATAAGGCCCACTAGACTTTGCTTTGAAAGATTCACCTACCACCGGAAGTAACTCTAATAGTTCGTCTCCATCAGCAAAATTGAGACTTTTTGACAGTGTGAGCAATGACAAGAGGCAAAACATGTACCACTGCCAAAAAAAGCCAATTGCACAAATCAATTTTTGTGAATGGTATGGGGAACTCTTCAATAAGATTTGTTCTCACATCCTATATGGCTATCTATCCATGTCCAATGGTACGACCTTGTAACATGGCTTGGGTTTTTGCAAACTCATTCTTTGCCAGCTCTAACATCAAACTTGTGTTCTGAAGTTGATTGAACAATTATGCCAGATGCTCCAAATGTTCCTTACACCTGTGGAAGGAACATCCTGCTCAGATCTGGCAGATTGAATATGTTGGCTCATTACCATTACAACAACAATATTAGGATCTGCTAACCATGGTGGACACTTATGCTGGGCTAATCTTAGCTTTCCCAGACAGCTGAAGTATTCTCCGACTGGATGGGAACCCTCTTGTCTGTTGATTGCTGTGTTGCGCCCATTCATCCATTGCTGTAGCCTCTGCTCAGTTTTCCCAATGGACCATGCTTCATGGCATCCTTGCCTGCAACGTATGAGATCGACAACATTGGCCGAGTCACTTGAGTACCTGCCACGGACATGGTGGGAGGTGTCCCACATGTAATGGTGGTATTCATGACAACACTCTGACACGTGTTACAGCATCAATCATGACAAGGTTGCATGGTGTTGTCCTGAAAGCTGGGCAGTTCGCTGCAAACAATGATCTTTTTGAGGTTTGGCGGTTGTTTAAATGCAAGCAGTGGAGGTGTGGGTCAAGGTCTTGGTGAGGTGCTTAACCTCATTGATAATGTGTTGCAGATCATGAAGAACATGGTGTAGTTTTTCAGCTCCTGGGAAGTACTGGAAAATGAAGGGTACCCTGTCGCTTGCAGCTTGTATCTATCTCTTGAGGAGGTCATTACAGTTTTGTAGGAACAGGTGGTCAATGAGTTGAGCATCGTGCCCCATTCTTATGGGGGCATCCTTGAGTATTGTTGATTGCCCGCCATGTTCCTCTTCATCTGAACAGATGCTGTGTGGGCGCAGGACTCGTCCGTAAGGCATGGCAGTTTCAATATGTTTCAGATGGAAGCTGGAGGAGTGTAGCATCATGGGGTTATCTGTGGGTTTGAGGTAGAGTGAGGTGCTGAGGTGTTCATCCTTGATGGAGATGCCTGTGTCCAAGAATGAGACAGATAATAGAGATAAAGTGTTGGAAACGGCTTTAATAGAAAGGATTTATAATCATCTAAAAAGGAATAAATCAATTAGGGATAGTCAACACGATTTTGTGAAGGGTAGGTTGTGCATCATAAATCTTACTGACTTCATTGAAAAAGTAACCAAACAGGTGGATAAGGGTAAAATGGTTGATGTGATGACTATGGATTTTAGTAAGGCATTTAATAAGGTTCCCCACAGTAGGCTATTGCACAAAATACGGAGGCATGGGATTGAAGGTGATTTAGCGGTTTGGATCAGAAATTGGCGAGCTGACAGAAGACAGAGGGTGGTGTCTGATGGGGAATATTCATCCTGGAGTTCAGTTATTAGTGGGGGACCACAAAGATCTATTTTGCATACACTGCTTTTTGATATTTTTATAAATGACCTAGATGAGGGCAAAGAAGGATAGATTAGTAAATTTGCACGTAACACTGAGGTCAGTAGAATTGTGGATAGTGCTGAAGGATGTTGTAGGTGACAGAGTGACATAGATAAGCTGCAGAGTGGGCTGAGGTGGAAAATGGAGTTCAATGGGGAAAAATCTGAAGTGATTCACTTTGGAAGGAGTAACAGGAATGCAGAATACTGGGCTAATGATAGGATTCTTGGTCGTGGAGATGAGCAGAGAGTTCTCGATATTCATGTACATAGATCCTTGAAAGTTGCCACCCAGGATGATAAGGTTGTTAAGAAGGCATACGGAGTGTTAGCTTTTATTAGTATAGGGATCGAGTTTAGGAACTATGAGGTCATGCTGCAGCTGTACAAAACTCTGGTGCGGCCGCATTTGGAGTATTGATTATAGTTCTGGTCACTGCATTATAGGAAGGATGTGGAAGCCTTAGAAAGATTACAGAGGAGAGTAACTAGGTTGTTGCCTGGTATAAAGGGAAAGTCTTACCACGAATAGCTGAGGGACTAGAGGCTGTTTGCGTTGGAGAGAAGAAGGTTGAGAGTTGACTTATTTGAGACATAGAAGATAATCAAAGGGTTAGATAAAGCAGACAATGAAAGCCTTTTCCCAAGTATGGTGATAGCTACCACGAGAGGACATACCTTTAAATTGAGGGTGATAGACATAGGACAGATGTCAAAGGTATTTATCTTTACTCAGAGAGTAGTAAGGTTACAGAACACACTACCTGCAACAGTAATGTACTCGCCAACTTTCATGGCATTCAAATAATAATTGGATAGGCATATGAACAAGAACGGATTAGTATTTGATAAATGGGCTTCAGATTGGTTTCACGAGGCAGCGCAACATCGAGAGCTGAAAGGCCTGTACTACGTTGGAATGTTCGATGTTAACAAACACCCACACTTAAGTAAATTGCTGTAGTCAAGTTTTCTCTTAACCATGTTTAACCATTTGGTACACACACTTATCCAAGACACTTTTGATTTTTACAATTAATGTTAGTAGTTCAGAATCCTGTTTGGTCAGACTTTTCCTTCTCCATTTTACTCAACAACAAACATAGAATTGTGGCTAAACTAGGCCTGACCAAAATGTCCTTAATTTGAATGCTTATAAGTTTCGAACCTGATGAACTTCCATGACGTTTCTTTCTGCAGAGAATCTCATCTTATCCAGCGTATCTACATGGAGACAAGTCTAGCTGCTACCA
>NW_025188161.1:0-3096 GCF_004010195.1 Chiloscyllium plagiosum | reverse complement strand
GTGGATGCTTTCCGGGTGTAGTGTTTTCGCAAGAAAACTGGAAGCAGTTCATATAGCTCCGTAATGCTGGAACACTTTACGCTCAATCAACAGTAAAATGATTGAACGAGTCACCATCAGTGCTATTAGCAGCACGTGCTTCGACAATAACCTGATTACTGACACTCAGTGAGTGGTAAACGAGCGCCAGTGAAATACTTCCTTCACTACAACATTATTTTCAAATATGAACTAAGGATCTGAATGCCAGATTTGAGATGAGAGCCACTGCCCTTTTTATCAAGATCGGATTTGACGAGGTTTGGCAACACGGAGGAGTAGAAAATCTGGAGTTAATGTGAAGCCAGTGTCAACTTTCTGCCAACTTGTGTCATAACTGACACAAAGGGAGATGGGTGTGGTTATTTGTGGTTAGTCATCTGAGTTGCAAAAGACCTCTTCAAGAGCTTTTCAATAGAGCGACACATTTAGTATCATATCCAAATCATCACTGATCTTCCTTCCATCAAAAGGTAACAAGTAGGTGTCCATGCCTGTCTATCTTTGTTTGCTCTTTGTCGCTTCTTGCTTTTTTTTTGAAAATAAACAAGACTGGATCTATTGTTTTCGATCAGATGTCGATCTATTTGTTCATATGGTCAAAATGACACATTTGGGAAGTTACATCAAAATCCCAGGCTGAAGCAGGGCATCATTTCGGATGAATGCTTGGGGAGCAGCAGCGTAGATCTGAATGTTACACCTTAAGACCGTCCAAGGGACAGAGAGACATGGGCTGTTAATTTCACTCACAATATAAAAATAATTTAACAACTCTGGTGCCATGAAATGGTTAGGATGCGGAAGCTTGTATGTATCACCACTTATGGCCTGGTTATTTTATTATGAACAGGAGGAGGTCCTGTTATAATGATTGCAACTGGGGGAGGCGTTGTGTGAAAAGAAGAAAACAGCGACAAACAGCAAGAATGACTGATCATTACCAAAAGTCTGACATGGAATGAGATCATTAAATACTCAGCGGCCCTCAGAAATTGTTTGACAAGTGGAAAGAGAGAAAGACAAACAGACGGGTAGATTCATACACACACACACACACACACACACACACACGTGTCACGTCACGCATTAAGAAATATTCTTTTGTTGGTTCCATCTCTCTGACGTTCGAAAGTGTAGCCAGACTCACACTGAAGCAGTTCAGTACGTCAAGGCACTGCATGTTGCACAGATACTGTAATTCATATGTTAGTCAATCAAAGATCTGCCTGTCCATTAAAAAAGCTTTTCCCATTTTCCTTTCTTTTGCAAAAAAAACCCGCTTTCTATCATGTTTCATGGAATCACAGAATCATTCCCGTGCAGAAATCTCGGTGTAATTTGTTGATATCAAGTACTCTTATGACAGACATAGCATGGTGATTGATCACATTAAATATCACTATTCATACTTCAGAAGAAGAAAAAAGAGCAGTTACAGCACTAGATCAGGTAGAGAAGAAAGTGCACACTGGCCCCAACACGCTCACATATTGACACACTGAAGCATTCTTTCACTCACAAATACAAACATTCTTTCTTTCTCTCTATCTCTCTCACACACGCAAACACACGCAAACACACGGAGATGCACACATACAAGCACAGGCACACGTGCGTGTACACACATGCGCCAACACACACACATGCATGCACAGACCAGGCTATTGTACAATAGTCTATGAAGAAACATTGGCTGCACTAAAGAGTATGTTTAGGTGAAATAGCATTAAAACGGAAAAATATTAAGCTTCCCTTTCTGTTCACTTTCTTATGATTAGAGTCAATCTTTACTTATAGATCGATTCGACTGCAATGTCTGTCTTCAGACAAACTCAGAAAAAAAATTGCGAAGACATTGTAATGTGGATACTTGAAGAGACAAAGACCTTGTTTCTGTGTTGTAATTTCCTTTGTTCTTTGTTCTTTGTACACAGTGTAAACTGTGTTTGGATCTGCCAGCCAAAAATAGTGATTAAGAAGGCAAATGTTAATCATTTAAGATCGGCATTGCTCTGATATTTGTTTTATAAATGAAAAAAAAGAGACATTTGCCACGTGGTGTTTCCATGCCAATTGAATGTAGCATAATTTCACCATAATGATGTCTGGGCAGCAAATGCTAAGTAGTACGTGGGTTAATGACTGAAAGCCATGGATTATATACTTGTGGAATTCAGACGTCAATTCGCTACTGACTACGTCTTGCAAGTTCTTTTCGAAAATAACAGAAATCGATCATCAGGACAACAATCTCCGTTGCATGTGCATGGCAGGCGCTCGCTCCCTATTCGGCAATAAATAATTGACATTTGAACTCGCCAAACTTGTCTACTTTCTACAATACACCACTTTGCAGTGTAATGGAAGAGTCTCAACATTCTTGAATGCTTTCAACTCCAACAACACACGAACAGCATACACAATCGAGGTCGAAATGATAGGTTTAGATAAAGAGCAAGTCTAAAATCTCCAACTTTGTGTACATTCTCTACGTTCAAACTGTAGTAGCAACACACTGTCGTAGCAACGTGTTCCTTCTGCAGGACCCATAGTTTTAACACTCCAAGTCATCATTGTCAACAAGAAAGTTACTAACTTCACCCTGAATAACTTCAATCGATCAAACATCGATCCTAACAAGTCACTGCCGCTGTCCTTTTGAGCTGAATACACATTCAATACCTGTAAGGAATTCAGCCTGCAACAACTTTAACGTTCTCCTTCAAACCAATACCTGACATGCCGGCTTGTTCAGCTCGCAGGGTGGTTGGTTGACAATATAGTGTACTAACAACATTGTGGCATCCAATCCCATATGGGCGAAGGTTACCATGAAGGACTCTTCTTGTCAACCTTTCCCCTGGGTGGAGGCATCCTAATCCTCTATTTAAACAGATGGGTAGATAGATAGAGAGATTTGTAGATAGACAGACAGACAGACAGATAGAAGACATCGATGCTTTGGACGCATTGGGCCTGTAGAACACTCAGAGCACAGTCAAGGAACAGAAATATATATATTGATGGAGGAGTGATGGTGTCGACTTTTGTTGA
>NW_025188160.1:900-3096 GCF_004010195.1 Chiloscyllium plagiosum | reverse complement strand
GGAGGTCCAAAATGACAGGCCATAAGTAAGAGGGGAAATTTTTAAAAGGGATCCAAGGGGCAACTTGTTCAACCAGAGGGTGGTGTGTGCAGGGAATGAGCTGCCAGAGGAAGTGGTGGAGGCTAGTACAATTACAACATTGAAATGACATCTGGATGGATATATGAATAGGAAGGGTTTAGAGGGATGTGGGCCAAGTGCTAGCAAACTGAATTAGATTAGGTTCGGATATCTGGTTGGCATGTATGAGTTTGGCTGAAGGGTCTGTTTTTCGTGCTGTATATATCTATGTGTCTATGATCCTAATTCCACCTTCTGCCCCATGTCCCTTGAACCCTTTAGCCATAACAGTTATACTACCTCCTTGTTGAAAACACATCATGTTTTAGCCTTAGCTACATTCTGTGCTGATGAATGCCATAGGCTCATCCCACTCTGGGTGAAGACATTTCTCTTCATCTCAGACCTAAAAGGCTTCCCCCTTATCTTCAAGCTCCTAGTTCTGAACTCCCCCACCAGTGGGAACATCCCTCCTGTGTCAAGCTGGTTTAGACCTGTTTTACCCTGGGTTTTAGATTGCTTCTCCCTATTCTCCCATTTCTCTGCATTGAACCTCATCTGACACATTATAATCTCTGCATTAATTTTGATAATCCATTTGTCCACCCACCCTATTGATCTATGTCCTCCTCATGGTTTACAACACTTCATCATAACACCCATAACTTTTGTAATTATGACCTGAAGTCTCAATCATTAATGTATAACAGGAAGAATTGGGGTTCTAATAATGACCTTTGGTGAGCTTTATGATATATCTAACAAAAGCAACCTTTCATCACTAAGTTAAAGAAAAGTTTTGTGATTTACATCTGAAAGAAGTGAAACTATCATGGTCATTCTAACAGATGAGAGAATTAACAAACAATCAAGGGATTTTTCACTGTATAATTTCAGTTACATCACGCTGTAAACTTGTGCTATGAACTCTGTGTCTTATAATCTTAACCTCCACAGCCACCTGATGAAGGAGCGTCGCTCCAAAAGTTAGTGTGCTTCCAATTAAACCTGGTGGACTATAACCTGGTGTTGTGTGATTTTTAACTTAGTACACCCCAGTCCAACACCGGCATCTCCAAATCATTTCACAATTATGCTCTGCTTCCTGTCAGACAATTTTGCTCACATCTTTTGAGCAGTATTTTACAAAAGTGCCTTTTGGAAGCCCATCTACACCACATCAACAGCATTATCCTCATCAACCCTCATCAAAAAAACACCAACAAGTCAGTAAATCACAATACCTCCTTAACAAACCCATACTGGCTTTGCTTCAATAACTTGCATTTACTCAAGGGACCATTAACTATGTCCTGAACTTGTATAAATTCTCTTTTTGGTTCCTATTTGGCCCCACTCCAGTTTTTACCAAATGATTGTACTTATAGGCTGATTATTGTGTGGGTAGATGTGAGTTGTGTTTTCAAATGGATTCTCACTGTGAAACTGTGTACCATTTCTTCCTGTATCTCACTTCATAAAGAGCTCCCCTGCCCCATGGCATCCCCAAGGATGGTCTGATTCCCACTCCATCTTACCATGTGACATTTCTGGAACAATTTGCCACACAGTAAATAACTGTATCCAGACCATTATTGAAAGGCCAGACAAGCACTGGCGTCTGAAGCTGCCCCTGTTTGGTCATGGACATTTGTTGAAGAAAGTGGAGAAAGGAAAGTTGACAGCAGCCATTCTCTGACCGGGGCATTGAGGTCCTGCTACAGGCACTGTTGCAGATTAGGGCTCTCCTTTATCTGGAGGACTGCCACCCCCCAGTCTGAGGTTGCCATCTGGGTCAATACTATCTCAACGGTGCCCGCTTCAGTGCCCCATTCTCACAAGGACACAGGAGGACACTGTGCCAGGAGGTACCCAGGCGGAGGAGGAAGGGCAGACAGAATGCTGCAGCCCCATTCTATTTGCCCAATCAGACCCTTGGTATGGAAATCAAATACAGTCCACCTCCCTCGAGCACAGAAACCCTTGGTTTGACCCTGTTCTCAGCCACACACCTCCCCAGAGATGGCCCGAATGGCCAGTGAGCTCCCCTGCTGGGAGGGCTCCCCCCCCCCAGCTGTGGACCCAGACCAAGGGGGGGAGGCAGAGGGAAGGGGAAGGCACAGGGGAAGGCAGAGG
>NW_025188160.1:0-878 GCF_004010195.1 Chiloscyllium plagiosum | reverse complement strand
GGGGAGAGAGGGGGAGGGGTGGGCCCTTTGTTGGTGTGGGTGACAGCACAGTGCGTATCATCTTTGAATAGATTTGATAGATGTCGTGCAAAACCAATGTGTTTGAGTGTTTGTGTAACCGGGCCAGCATGAAGCATACATTCAGAGCCAGCCCGGGGTAGACCAGGGGCCTATGCTTGTATGGAGCCTGCTGCAGCCCCATGTATCCAGGACATTCCTGCTGAGACCATTGGCCCTCAACCTCCAACATGTCGATCCTCTCCTTGGCCCCTGCATAAAGGAGATGGTATGAATGAGACGATGAGTGATGTCTGAGGCAGGGGCTGAGACAGAGCCAATGTCTTAGGATGACAGAACTCTGTCCTGTACGCTGCAGAGTGTGTGTGTGTGTCATGTATAAGGATCCTCTCAGCAGCCCTCCCTCACAGGTTGGGACTTCCTTGAGCTCACTGCCATTTTCCTTCTCAGATAGAAGGTGACAGTGAGCACTCCTTGGCCTGTAGTTTCCAACCTCTGCCTCTGTACATCAGTGAAGCCATAACCCTCCAGATTCCTTCCCTTTAAAACCTCCAGACCCTGTAACCCCCACCCAAGGCTACCTGGATGCAGCTCCATTGGGTCGCGTCTCTGTCGATGAGGGTAAGGAATTCGTATGCTAGTCCTCATGGGGTCAGCTGCCTCTGGACCATGGGTGAATGCCCCTCCCACATGCCCCTCTCTGTTTTCATTCACAATTCCCCGTAACCCCATTTTCTGTTCATGGCGCCCACCTTCATTACTAATAATTACCCCTTTAGCCAAGCCTGCATACCCCAGTGCAGGCTTAAAAAAAATTCCATGCAAAGACTGTACAAAACACTACATAGGACAAACAGGAA
>NW_025188159.1:1934-3096 GCF_004010195.1 Chiloscyllium plagiosum | reverse complement strand
GGTGCTCCCGCTCTTTCTGTGAAGAGAGAGAATAAAAAACACCGCTGCCCGCTACCGGTAAGCACTTTTAAAACCAAACGGTCTTACCTTCGCTGCTGCTCGCACTGGAAAGTTACTGGTGCAGTAACTTGCCAACTTTCATTTTAATTCGCTTTTTGTGTAAGTTCTCTTTATTAAATCTAATCAAGCAGTTTCTTATTTTCACCAGTCAGTCTGTCCCATAGTATTTCTGAAAGATTTTCGGTACCTTCCATTGTGGAGACAGCATGAAGGTATTACCCTCAGCAGGAGGCAGCGATGGATTCCGTCACTTTGTGAATACATCGGAATAATGCAATTGGGAGATGATTGACGTGACACCCACTCCTGCTCAGAAAGTTCTCGAATCAAAACAGTTCAATGAAACTGTCACTTCCTGGTCGCTGACAGCATAGTCCTCTCCCTCATGCGAGGTTACAGGTTATGCTGAAACAGTTGACACAAAGCTGTGACAATCTCATTTTGGAATCCAACTGACCTCATACTTTGCACCTGGCGTAGGTCCAGGTCGAGTTAAGAAACATTTTGCGATCAAACCATGTGTAATGAGAAGAGTTGCCAGAAGAGAATTGTAACTGGAAAGGTGTGGATGATGGTTTATTCAGAAACAGCGTTAAGGCAGAAAACTGGGGATATTGTCAAGGTGGGAGTGGACAGGTTTTGTGGTAGACGGAATATTGAGATAGAAATCAACTCAGGACAAAATGGGGTAATCGTGGTTATGGACACTTTTGTATCTCCTCAGATGTTTGTAAGCGAAGGATATGAAATTCATGGAATAGAAATTGAGTATGTGATTGAAAGCGAAGACAATAGTTTGGATCTTTGCCAAATAAACATGGCAGAGAAAACGATGACGTTGACAACGAGTTAGAGAATTAGTAAATGGGCAGAGATAAACTCACCAGGTACACTAACAATAGCGAGGATAGGATAGTAACTTGCCTGAATAATCATCAGTACACAGAGACAATCGAGATGTTTTTACCACACTGAAGTCTCCTTCACCACAACAGCTTCCAATATAAAAACTGGCTCTGGGCACAACTGACCTGAACATACACAAAAAGTACGGATTTCTCTGAATGTTACTCTCATACCTCTTATCAGTTAATTATCGTTT
>NW_025188159.1:0-1064 GCF_004010195.1 Chiloscyllium plagiosum | reverse complement strand
AACATATTAATCTGTTGCACATACACTGTACAAAGGACCACAGCACACATCAATTGACAAAGCAAATACAGAAGTACATCTACTTCTATCAATCATGTAGACTTCTCTATTTTTACATCTCCACGTCTATATTCTCTCTCTCTCTCTCTCTCGCTCTGTCTTTTGATCTAGTTAATAAATCCTCCAATCGTTCTTCGCGTCCCATGTCTCAAACGTCCCTCCTTCAGTTTACAGCTATTGCTCACTTTTGGATGAGATTTCATTTATTTGATTAATGTAACTAAAATACATGAGGGAGGAGCTAGCCAGAGTTAGTTGGAGGGGAGCCGAGCACGAGAAGATGGTGAAGCAGCAAGACAAGGGTTTCTGGAGATAATTCAGCAGCACATCAGAGAAATTCATCCCAAGTAAAAATAAAGACATTCAGCGGACGACAAGGCAGCCATGAGTGATAACGAGCTCAGGGACAGCATAAAAGTAAAAGAAAATGCTCACAATGTGGTGAAGATTATTGGGAATCTAGACGATTACGAAGTCTATAAATTCCAACGTGGATAACTAATAACAGCAAATGGGAGGAGAAGGTGAAATAAGATATTGCGATTGGTAATCATGTAAAAGGATATTGCAAGAGATCTTTGGGTATATAACAAGGGGAAGACGAAGTGAAGAACAAATAAAGGACTGTTGGAAAATGAGGTTTGAATAGTTATGGAAAGCAAAGTGGAATTGAATATGTACTTTGCATCAGTATTCACGGTGGAAGACAACAGCAAAATGCCAGAACTTCAAGAGAGTCAAGGGAGAGAGGTGAGTATCGTGACCACCAGTAAGGAGAAGTTGCTGGGGAAGGTGAAGTTGGATCAATCACCGAGACCACTTGGACTACACCTCGTAGTTCGAAAGAGATATCGAAGGTAATTGTGGAGGCATTGTTGGTGATCTTTCAAGAAACTTTAGAGTGAGGGAGGACTGGTCACTGTAACCACCAGGTTTAAGGAGAGACACACGGAAGACGAAGTTATAAATGGTCAGGCAAGTTGAAACTTTTGTATAGAAGGACT
>NW_025188158.1:1229-3096 GCF_004010195.1 Chiloscyllium plagiosum | reverse complement strand
CTCTTTCTCTTGCTGTCACCCTCTCTCACCTCCACTTGCTCTCTCTCTCTCTTGCTCTCACGCTTGCCCCGTCTCTCTTCCCCACTCACTCGCTCGCTCTCGGTCTCTCCTCCACCTCTATCATTAGCCCAATCTCTCTCTCTTCTCATTCCCACTCTCTCTCATTCCTGTCTCTCTTGCTCCATCTCTCTCGCTCTCCTCTCTCTCTCTATGCCTCTCTCTCACTCTCCTCTCTCTTTCCATGCCTCTCTCTTTCTCCCCTGCTCTCTATCTCCCTCTCTCTCTCTCACTCTCTCTCTGTCTCCCTCGCTCTCGCGGCCATTCCTCCCTCTCACGCCCGCTCTCTCTCACGCCCGTCTCTCTCATCTCTCTGTCTCTCGCCAGGCTTGTCTCTCTCTCCCTCTCCCACGCACTCTCTCTCGCTTGATCGCCCCTTTCTTTATCTCACTTCATCTCTTGATCTATCTCTCTCGCATCCCCTCTCTGTCTCCCTCTCTCACTCTTGTCCTCTCTCTCACTCGCCACCTCTCTCCCTCATTCGCACTCTCTGATCCCCTTTCGCTCTCGCTTTCGCACACTATCTTCCTCTCTCATCACTCTCCGTGTCGCCCTCTCTCTCGTACCAACTCTCTCTCACTTTCTCTCGTATCTCCCTCGCTCCCTCGCCCCCTTTCTCCATCTATCTGCGTCTCTTGCTCTCTCTGGCTCTCTCGTTCTGACCCTTCCCTGTTGCCCTCTCTCACTGCCCTCTCTCACTCTCACCCTTTGTCGGTCACATCCTCTCCTTCTCTCACCACCTCTCTCCCTCATTCGTTCTTGCCTAATCGCGCTCTCTCAACTGCTCTCTCTTGCTCTCAGTCTCACTCTTGCACATCTCCTCTGCTCTTAACGCTCTCTCTGTCGACCCCTCTCGTCCCTCTCTCGTTCTCGCTTAATTCCCCTCTCTCTGTCTCTCCCTCTCCCCCTCTGTCTCTCCTACTATCCCCATCTCTCACCCTCGCTCTCTGTTTTGTCTTTTTCTCTCTCGCTTCCGTCCATCTCTCTTTCTCGCTCTCTGGCACCCTCTCTCTCTTGCTCGCTCTCGCTCTCTCTCTCTCCCTCGCTCACTCTTTAACTCTCTCTCGTATCTGTCCCCTCTGTCACCCTGTGGTTCGCCCTTTCTTCATCTCTCTGTGTCTCTTGCTCTCGCTATGGCTCTCACTTTCTCATCCCCGCGCTGTCACACACCCTCGCTCGCTCTCTCAGTCTCTCTCACTTTCTCACACTCTCTCATAGCTGCCCCCTCTTTCCTCCCTCTTGTACCTCTCTCTCACTCGCCACCCTCTCTTCTCGTCCTCTCTCCCGCTCTCTCTCTCGCATTCTCTCTCTCTCTCTCGCTTGCTCCCTTTCTCTATATCTCTCGCTCTGGCTCTCTCAACCCCTCTCTCTCTCTCTTGCTCACTCACTCTCTCACACTCTCTCTCACTCGCGCTCTCACTCGCTCAACCCTTTCTCTATATCTCTGCGTCTCTTGCTCTCGCTCTGGCTCTCTCTCTCTCTCATACCCTCCCTGTCGCCCTCTCCCTCTCCCCTCTCTCTCGCTCCCATCCTCTCTCTGCTTCACCCTCTTTCTCTCTCGCCATCTCTCTCCCTCATTTGCTTTGCCTCATCGCTCTCTCTCATCCCCCTCTTTCGCTCTCACTCTCGCACCCTCTGTTCCTCTCTCGACCCTTTTTCTCTGTCTCACTCAACACCCTCTCTCTCTCACCCTCTCCCCCTGAATCTCTCGCTATCGACGTCACTCACCACCGCTCTCTCTCTCGCCCACTCTCTCTCTCACTCTCGCGCATGCCCTCCCTCTCTCTCTCAGCCCCTCCCTGTTACACTC
>NW_025188158.1:0-895 GCF_004010195.1 Chiloscyllium plagiosum | reverse complement strand
TTCTCACTCTTTTGCCCCCTCTCTCTCACTCGTCCCTTCTCTCTCTCACTCACTTCTCTCTCTCTCTGCCCTTCTACCTCTTCGTCTGTCTCACTCCCGTCTCTCTCGCTATCCACTCTCCCCCCACTCTCGTTGTCTTGCCTTTCTTTCTCTCTCGCCCCTCTCTCCCTCTCTCTCTGTCTCTTGCACCCTCCCTGCCGCCCTCTCTCGCTGTCACTCTCACTCTCTCGCTCATTGTCACACTCGCCACCTCTCTCTCACCCGTCGTTCTTGCTCTCTCTCGCCCCCTCTCTCGCTTTCTCTTTCTCGCTCTCTCGCTCTCTCACACTCTCTCCCTCGTATCTGCCCCTCTTTCTCTAGCTCGCTCAGACCTTTCTCTATCTCTCCGCATCTCTTGCTCTTGCTTTGTTTCTCCCTCTATTATCCATTCCCTGTCGCCCTCTCTAGCTCCACTCTCTCTCGCTCTCTGCCTCTGTCATTCTCCCCCTCCCTCTCTCTCTCTCACCACCTGTCTCCCTCATTCGCTCTTGCCTCATTGCTCTCTCTAATTCCCTCTCTCTGGCTCTCGCTCTCACACCCTTTGTTCCTCTCTCACCCCCTCCCTGTCGCCCTCTCTCGCACTCAAAGTCCCCTCTCTCTCCACCTCCCCTCTGTCTCTTTCACTATCCCCCTTTCTGACCCCCGTTCTCTCTGTCTTGCCTTTTTCTCTCTCTCCCTGGATCGCCCTCTCTCTATCTCTTTCTCTCCCACGCTCTGTGTCTCTCACACACTCATTTCTCCCCCTTTCTGTCTCACGCCCCTGCCTGTCGCCCTCTCCCTCCCAATCACCCTCGATCTCTCTCCTGCTCTCTCTCCCTCGCACTCGCTCTCGCACACCATCTCTCTCCCGTTCTCG
>NW_025188157.1:2368-3096 GCF_004010195.1 Chiloscyllium plagiosum | reverse complement strand
AGCCAGACTACCAGGTGGAGTGTATTGATCTCAAGACTGTATGCTGTATTTTTGCCTCAGTATTGACCAAACTCGGTTTGCTGCCAGCTTATATCACTTGAGCTGCTTTTTCAGCAAGTGAATCTCTCCACCTGTTATGTCAAAATAATCTGTTCGTGCTTAGATCAAAATAAATCCTGTTAATATCATCCCACATTTAGGCTCGGTTATTTTGTATTTATTCATTGGAAATGAACAGAATATGACCGGCCTGTTCTTGGTGGAGTGGGAGAGGGAGTTAAAGTGGTCAGCCACGGGGCCGTGGGGTTGGTTGGCACGGGTGTCCCAGAGATGTTCTCTGAAGTGATCCGCAAGTTAGTGTCCTGTCTCCCTGATGTAGAGGAGACCACATCAGGTGGAACAGACACAGTGGATGACATTTATGGAAGTATAGATAAATTTCTCTGGAATGTGGCAGGATCAATTGGGGCCTTGTCGGAGGTGAGGGGGGACGTGTGGGCTGGTGGAGGGGCATGGACCTGACGAGGGAGTCGCGGAGGGAATGGCGTCTCTGGAATGCAGATAGGGGTAGGGAGGGAAATATACCCCGAGTGATGGGGTCTGTTTACAGGTGGTGGCAGCAGCAGAGGATGATATGATGTATGCGGGGTTGGTGCGGGGGAAGATGAGGACCCGGAGGGCTCCCTGTTGCGATTGGAGGAATGGGGTTCAAGGGCATCGTCGACCAC
>NW_025188157.1:0-1558 GCF_004010195.1 Chiloscyllium plagiosum | reverse complement strand
GTCAGAGTTCGATACAGCCAAGGTGATCTCTCCATATATTGATTCTGTTAATCTGACACACCAACATACCTGTCTGTACAAAACTGTATTATTTGTTTAGTTGATCAAAATTTCGGAAACAGATCAAACAGAATGTATTCGGCTGGGAAGGTAATAGATGCAGAAGACAGAATCAAAAACTGGGAACATTAAATCTGAAGAGAGAGTAACAAGTAGTACAAGATCAAAGACATGACAAGGTGCATGTCGATATGTCCCAGACGTTAGTGAATCGAATGAGCTTGTTAGATGGTCGAGAGGCTCGTCCAATGATGTCCTGGAATCAGACCGCGAAACAGAGATCAAAAGGTCGATTTGCAAATGTCACTTCAATGTGATCGCTTCACACTCTGTGTGCTGATATAGGCCACATTGGCAGATGGTTCCGCCAGATTGCATCCCCTGGGTTTATTTTCTGATCAGAAGTGAGATGTGTGGCTTGCTGCTGGCACATAGAAACAGGTAGTTGTGTGCCAGCTGAGAATGATACACCAGGCGCTACTTTCTGTATTATCAGCACAAAGTCTTCCTGCCTCTGAGGGTGAACACACTCTGACAGTGTTAAGAACAAACAGACATTGCTGTTGGTCTCAACGTTGTATTCAATTCCATTCCCATTTCCCAGAATGAAACAGAAGAGACACAAGATTATTTCAGCTAGAGTAAATTATCTGTCAGAGAGATAAGAGAAGTTATCATCGGGTGAAAGGAGCTAAATGACAATGTGTAGTTTCACTCATAAACCTTTCTTTAAAAGTAGAAAGCTTGAGGGAAGTTAATAAGTAAATCTACGAGACAGCATTCATTAAAATTTGGAATTGTAAGGTTTAAGCAATAAAATTTAACATGGCTTTGGTGGAAGTGATATCATATCGGAAGTGGTTGATTCTGTTTTCCGGAGAGGCAATGAGATGTAACATCGGGTGCAAAAAGTGGATGTAATGCTTCTTGACTTCAATCAGGTTTTTGACCAGATCTTGCATCTTTAATATGGTAAGGGTTCATGGGATCTGGTGCAGTTTGGCAAATGCATTGAAGGTTTATTTGTTGGCAGAAGATAATGGTCGAAGGTAGTCATTGTGAAGACATCTTGTGTCCAGTGGCTTACAAGATGAATTGCAGCTGGATCCTTTGCTGTTTGCAGCGTATATGAACGATCTAGTCAATAATGTAGCAATTTTGATCAGTAAGTTCAAAGATGAGGTGAAAAACGTTTTGTTGTGCAATTACTGAGGAGGAAAGCCAGTGTGACATCGATGACCTTGCCTGTCGGAGAGAAAAATTGGAAACAGAACATTATATCCTAAAGTCTGTGAAGGAAAGCATTTTCGAGACTAACAATTTAAGCGAATATCCGATGCATTGTTGGAATCTACACAATACAAAGGATAAGCAATCTTCTGTTGTGAATATCCAAATCATGGGGTGGGGGTTGGAATTATAGCCTGGAGATATTGTAGCTAGACCATTAATTCAGGAAACAGGTGTCTGAGCCCACAGTGCTGCCACATCAAGTCGT
>NW_025188156.1:0-3096 GCF_004010195.1 Chiloscyllium plagiosum | reverse complement strand
CTCTGACAGTACAGCACTGCCTCAGTACTGACTCAGTGACAGAGTAGCACTCCCTCAGCTCTGACCCATTGACAGTGTATCACTCCCTCAGTACTGACCCTCTGCCTCGGTCCTGCACCTCTGACAATCCAGCAGTGCCTCAGAACTGTCTATCTGACAGTGTAGCACTCTCTCTGTACTAACCCTCTGACAGTGCAGCACTCCCTCAGTACTGACCCGCTGACAGTTCAGCACCCGCTCGGTACTGACTTGCTGACAGTGCAGCACCCGCTCGGTACTGACCCTCTGGCAGTGCAGCACTCTATCAATAATGACCATCTGACTGTGCAGAACGCCCTCAGTACTGACCCGCTGATAGTTCAGCACACGCTCGGTACTGACTCTCTGACAGTGCAGCACTCCCTCAGTCCTGACCCTCTGACAATGCAGCACTCTTTCTGTCCCGACCCTCTGAAATAGCACTCACTCGGAACTGACACTCTCACTGTGTAGCGCTCCCTCAGTACTGACCTTTTGATAGTACATGCTCCCTCAGTTCCTACCCTATGACAGTGTAGTGCTCGTTCAGTACTGACCCTCTGATGGTGCAGTGCCCTCAGACTACAGAGCTTCAGACAGTGCGGCATTCCCTCTGGACTGAACCTCTGACAGTGAGGTGCTCCCTCACTACTGACTGTCTGACAGTGCGGTGATCCCTCAGTGCTCACCCTCTGGCAATGCAGCAGCCCCTCAGTACTGACCCTTTGACAGCGCAGTGATCCCTCAGTGCTGACCCTCTGACAGTGCGGCACTCACTCAGTACTGACGCTCACACAGTGTAGAACCTCCTCAGTACTGACCATCTGACACTGTGGCAGTGCCCCATACCGACCGTGTGACAGTGCGGTACACCCTCAGTACTGACCCTCTGACAGTGCAGCTCTTAGACTGAGCAGCGCACCTTTAGTTCTGAAATTCTATCAGTGCAGCGCTCCCTCAGTACTAACTCTTTGAGAGTGCAGCACTCCCTCACTACTGACATTCTGACAGTGCAGCACTCTCTCAGTCATGACCCTCTGACAGTGCAGCACTCTCTCAGTCATGACCCTCTGACAGTGCAGCACTCCCTCACTACTGACACTCTGACAGTGCAGCACTCTCTCAGTAATGACCCTCCGACAGTGCAGCACTCCCTCAGTACTGACCCTCTGACAGTGCAGTACTCCCTCAGTATTGACCCTCTGACAGTGCAGCACTCCCTCTTTACTGACCCTCTGACAGTGCAGTACTCCCTCAGTACTGACCCTCTGACAGTGCAGTACTCCCTCAGTAATGACTCTCTGACAGTGCAGCACTCCCTCAGTACTGACACTCTGAAAGTGCAGTACTTCCTCAGCACTGACCCTCTGACAATGCAGCACTCCCTCAGTACTGACCCTCTGACAGTGCAGAGCACTCCCTCAGTACTGACCCTCTGACAGTGCAGCACTCCCTCAGTACTGACCCTCTTTTCTTCATTTTCATAGAGTCTTGTGGAAATTTGGAGACATTGGGTCTGGAGATTCTGAGGAAGCATGAGAGAGACATACAAACCAAACCCTGTCTGAAACTCTCTGTTATAGACTATTCAGAGGCACTGAGTCACAGAGATGCACAGCTTGGAACCAGCCCCTCCTTTCCAACTCGTCCATACCAACCAGATATTCTCATCTCATTTCATTCCATTAGCTCGCACTTGGCCGATGTCCCTCTAAACCCTTCCTATTCACATACTCATCCTGATACCTTTTAAATGTCACAATTGCACTCGTCCCCATCACTTCCTCTGGCAGCTACCTGCATGCCCTTGAATAAGTGCTCAAACATTCATACTGTCAATACATACTCTAATAAACACCAACCTACGAAAGCTATCATTGTCATTTTCAACCCACCCTTAGCTCCTTCATTCCGCTGATTTCAACACAGGGAAAGAAACAGTCGGTGACCATCCACCGTGACCCTGTTATAAAACTTATTTTCACATGTGGCTTGTATGGAATTCCCACACCCTCTTAGAGTTGCCTGGAAGGTGGGGGTGAGCTGTACTCTCCTGCTGCAATCCTTGGGTGTCCCACAGTGATGTTAGGGAGGGAGCTCCAGGATTTTGACCTGAACCAAGTAAAGAGCTTTCTTACTGGAGTGCCCTTTTAAATTTGGGATTATTTTCACATGTGGCTTGTATGTGATTCCCACACCCTCTAATAGTTGCCTGGAAGGTGGGGTGAGCTGTACTCTCCTGCTGCAATCCTTGGGTGTCCCCCAGTGATGTTAGGGAGGGAGCTCCAGGATTTTGACCTGAACCAAGTAAAGAGCTCTCTTACTGGAGTGCCCTTTTAAATTTGGGAAGTTAGTATAGACCAGGAGGACCCGAGAGCTGCTGTCTTGTCAGAGAGAGAGGCCTGGTGGGTCACACACCTCAGGTGAGGGGCGATGTTGAGAAGCTGGGGGCTTCATGGTAATTTCAGACATGATAGAGATTGAGCCAACAATGTTGGCATCACGAACCTGTTCGCTGTGGGAAGTGACTCTCCTTTGTAGCAGAGGGATTGAATCCCTTTAATAGAGCCAGCTTGAGAATTCAACCCTAAAACCAATCTGTACGGACGCGCTGGAGACCTGAAACATCAATACAGAGATTGCTGAAGAAACTCAGCATGTCCGGCAACATCCCTGAAGAGAGAGGGAGAAAGAGACAGAGAGAGAGTTCACCTTTCAATCCAGTGATTTCTGTGGGAAGGTTCCTTCAGTACACACCGTTTTGAGGAAGGGTCACTTGAAATGCGAATTGTTCCTCTCTCTCTTCACCGTTGCTACCTGCTGAATTCTGCTGAATTTCCCCACCACCTTCTGGATCAGTGGTGCTGGAAGAGCAAAGCAATTCAGGCAGCATCCGAGGACAGGCAAAATCGACGTTTCGGGCAAAAGCCCTTCATCAGGAATAAAGGCAGAGAGCCTGAAGCATGGAGATTTTTTCCCCACCATCTGTTTGCTTGAGAATTTGACCTGATCCAAGCGTCACTGAGTCATTCTGTCTGTGTTCAATGCCCTAAGGCTGCTTCTGCTGAAAGTTGACAA
>NW_025188155.1:1835-3096 GCF_004010195.1 Chiloscyllium plagiosum | reverse complement strand
TATTTAGAAAAGAATGAGCTTATCAGTGATAGGTAACATGGTTTTGTGTGGAGGAGATCGTGCCTTACCAACTTAATAGAGTTCTTCGAGGAAGTGACCAAGTTGTTAGATGAAGGAAGGTCTGTTGATGTCATATACATGGACTTTAGTAAGGTGTTCGAGAAGGTTCGCTATTGTAGACTAATGGAAAAAGTGAAGTCACATGGGTGCAGGGTGTTCTAGCTAGGTGGATAAAGAACTGGTTGAGCAACAGCAGACAGAGAGTAGTTGAAGGGAGTTTCTCAAAATGGAGAAAGGTGACCAGTGGTATTCCACAGGAGTCAGTATTGGGGCCACTGTTGTTTGTAATGGAGTTTCTCGAAATGGAGAAAGGTGACCAGTGGTGTTCCACAGGGATCAGTATTGGGGCCACTGTTGTTTGTAATATACATATATGATCTAGAAGAGGGCACTGTTGGTATGATCAGCAAGTTTGCAGATGACACAAAGATTGGTTGAGTGGCAGAAAGCACAAGGGACTGTCAGAGAATACAGGAGGATATAGATAGACTGGAGAGTTGGGCGGAAAGTGGCAGATGGCTTTCAATCCAGACAAATGTGAGGTGATGCATTTAGGCAAGTCTAATTCTAGAGCGAATTATACAATGAATGGAAGAGCCTTGGGAAAAGATGATGGGCAGAGAGATCTGGGAGTGCAGGTCCATTGTACCCTGAAGGTTACTGTACAGGTAGATAGAGTGGTCAAGAAGGCATACAGTATGCTTGCCTTCATTGGACGGGGTATTGAGTATAAGAGCTGGCAGGTCATGCTAACATTGTACAAGACATTGGTTTGGCCGCATTTAGAATACTGCGTATAGTTCTGGGTGCCACATTACCAAAAGGATGTGGACACTCTGGAGAGGGTGTGCCACATTACCAAAAGGATGTGGACACTCTGGAGAGGGTGCAGAGAAGATTTATGAAGATGTTGCCTGGTATGGAAGGTGCTGGCTATGAAGAGAGGTTGAGTACGTTAGGTTTACTTTCATTAGAAAAAAGGAGATTGAGGGGGACCTGATTGAGGTTTACAAAATCATGAAGGGTATGGACAGGGTGGATAGAGACAAGCTTTTTCCCAGGGTGAAGGATTCAATAACGAGAGGTCATGCTTTCAAGGTGGGAGGTGGAAAATTTAAGGGGGATACACACAGCAAGTACTTCACACAGAGGGTGGTGGGCATTTGGAACACGTTGCCAGCAGAGGTGGTAGAGGCAGGCA
>NW_025188155.1:0-1688 GCF_004010195.1 Chiloscyllium plagiosum | reverse complement strand
GCCAAGTGCTGGCAGGTGGGACTAGATTAGATTAGGATATCTGGTCGACATGGATGAGTTGGACTGGAGGGTCTGTTTCCGAGCTATTCTACGGCTCTAAAATATAAATAAAATCGCAAACTGAGTTCTGTTTGTCTGGCTCACCAATACGACTGCTTGGGCAAAGTGATTTAATACATTAATTGGTTGAGCATCCAAAACACAGACAACAAACATCTCTGTGAGATTTTTATATTCTTGTTCAAGCTTCATTGATGTATATCACCGACTGAATGCCACCTCCTTAGCTCTCACATATTCCACCAAAGTCTAATTCTGCTCCTTCCCTAAGTTTCAAAACTTGTGTCTATCAGCTTCTGGATCAAGCTTGTATAAACCTGTAACATAACCTGCAGACTTCATTCAGAAGAGTCAAAATAACCTACCAAAATACTTTGTAGGATTAATGAATGTTCAAATTTCTTGCAACCTTACAGCAATTTTCTCAAATGAATCAGAACACAATTTTGCCTTCTTTTTAATTGAGTCATGAAATGCGATGCCATTGGCTAGACGATTTATTCCTAATTACCCCGAGAGTATTTGTGCCACAAGAATAGATGCTTGGATCCACTGCTTTTCTTCATTTATAAAAATGATATGTTTGTGAACATAGGAGGTACAGTTAGTAAGTTTACAGATGACATGAAAATTGGAGGTGTAGTGGACAGCGAAGAAGGTTACCTCAGAGTACAACAGGATTTTGATCAGATTGGCCAATGGGCCGAGGAGTGGCAGATGGAGTTTAATTTAGATAAATGTGAGGTGGTGCATTTTGGAAATGCAAATCAGAGCAGGACTTATACACTTAATGGTAAGGTCCTGGGGAGTGTTACTGAACAAGAGACTTTGGAGTGCAGTTTAATAGTTCCTTGAAAGTGGAATTGCAGTATAGATAAGTTAGTGAAGAAGACATTTGGTATGCTTTCCTTTATTGGTCAGAGCATCAAGTATAGGAGTTGGAAGGTCATACTATAGCTGTACAAGACATTGGATAGGCCACTTTTTGAATACAATATGCAATTCTGGTCTGCACCCTATCAAAAAGCTGTTGGGAAATTTGAGAGGGTTCAGAAAACATTTAAAAGGATGTTGCCAGGGTTGGAGGGTTTGAGCTGTAGGGAGAGGCTGAATAGGCTGGGACTGTTTTCCCTGGAGTGCCGAAGACTGAGGGGTGACTTTATAGAAGTTTATAAAATCATTAGGGGCATGGATAGGGTAAACAGAAAAGGTCTTTTCCCCAGGGTGAGGGCATCCAAAACTAGAGGGCATAGGTTTCAGGTGAGAGGGGAAAGATTTAAAATTGGACATAAGGGCGAACCTTTTCATGCAGAGGATTATGTGTGTATGGAATGAGCTGCCAGAGGAAGTGGTGGAGGCTGGTACAATTACAACATTTAAAAGGTATCTGGATGGGTATATGAACAGGAAGGGTTTAGAGGGATATAAGATAAATGCTGGCAAATAGGACCAGATTAATGGAGGATATCTGGTCAACGTGGACAGGTTGGACTATAGGGTCTGTTTCCATGCTGTACAACTTGTATGACTGTAAGTCAAAATTAGGAATTAAATGTGACACTCTTATCAATCATGCCTACTATCCTCTGCAGATGTATTCACTGTTGAAACTTTATTGCTGGAACAGC
>NW_025188154.1:0-3096 GCF_004010195.1 Chiloscyllium plagiosum | reverse complement strand
GCTCTGCTGATTGAGATTTTTACAAATGACTTGCATAAGTAATTGAAAAGTTGAGTTAGCCAGGATGCCGAAGAAACGATGGTTGTTAGAATGGTTGATAGTCTGAAAACCTCTTGTAGGTTGCAACGGAACATTAACAGGATCCAGAGATGGTTTGAAAAGTGGCATTTGGAGTTCAACCTGGATAAGTATGAAGTGATTAACTTTGGAAGGACGAATTTGAATGCTGAAATTACGGTTAAGGGCAGAATATTTGACAGTGTGGTGTAAAAGTGAGACGTTGGTATCGAGGTCAAAGTTGCCACTCAAATTGATCGAGTTGCAAATAAGGCATATAGTGTGTTGGCTTTCAGTCGCGAGAGGGACCGGGTTAAAGTGACATGAGGTTATTTCCCAGCTCTGTAAACACCTGGTTCGATCACACGAACAATATTGGGTTAAGCTTCAGAGATGCCGGTGTTGGACTGGGGTGTACAAAGTTAAAAATCACACAACACCAGGTTATAGTTTAATTGGAAGTGCACTAGTTTTCGGAGCGACGCTCCTTCATCAGGTGATTGTGACAATCACCTGATTAAGGACAGTCGCTCCGAAAGCTAGTGTGCTTCCAATTAAACCTGTTGGACTATAACCTGTTGTTGGGTGATTTTTAATATTGGGTTAAGTTCTGGTCGCTGCATTATAGTAAGGATGTAGAAGCTTTAAAGTTGGTGCAGAGGAGTTTTGCCGGGAAGCTGTCCGGACTGTAGTGCATGTCTTCTGAAGAAAGGTTCAGGAAACTGTATCTTTTGTCACTAGATTGAAGAAGGATGAGCGTTGGCCTGATGGAAGTGTGTAAGACGATGAGAATCATAGATAAAACTGATAGTCAGAGATTTCCTTCTCCGGGCGAAAATGTCTATCACTGGAGGACATAACTTAAGGTGATTGCAGAGATGTTTACAGGAGATGTCAGATGTAGGTTCTTTACACAAGGAGTGGTGGGTGCATTGAATCCACGACTAGTTGTATTCTTAGTGTCAGATATATTAGGGACATTTATCGACTCTTGGATACGCACATGGACGAAAGTACAATGAAGCTTATGTTAGCTTGTTTGATCTGCTAGTAGGAGAAAAGGTCGTTATAACATCGATGACCGAAAGCTCTGTATTGTGCTATACTGTTCTATATTCTGTGTTCTATACCTCATATTAAATTGGGAAATAAAGAAGATGTCAAAAATTAGAAAAAAATATTGAGTTACTTTCTAGAGCAAAATTTCGATGTACCCCGCAAGAGTACATAGTGTCGCATAGGGAGATGTTTAAATAAGCTTGGATGTACGAACCTGATTATGCCTGGTGTGGATGTAAAAGATACTGTTCTGATTTAGCATAATCCACTAAATATGGCTCAGTTTCAGAAAGAGATCTAACTCATCCTCCAAGACGGAATAATCCAATTGAGTTAAACTGATTGGAACTCATCCATATTAATAGTGTCGAAATCAGATGGTATCTGACTGTAATAAGTAAACGATCGCAAAGTCAATGCAGTTATGAAGACTGTTGGATGTCCGACTCTGTGTTTGGAAGACAGGTGGTGAAAAGGTTGGACAAACATATTTCTCAGATGGACTTGCTCAAAGGACATTGGCAAGTACCTTTTCCAAAAGACTGAATAAAGTTTCCGGTTTTGTAATGTTGAATAGACTATATCAATTCAAAGTCATGCTATTTCGTACCAAATAATGTGCCTGACGTATTTCATGGATTAACCAATAAAGTCGTTTCTGGATGACCAAATTGTGCCACATACATATAGATAATGTGTTAACTTTTCGTCAGACATGGAAGAATCATTTGTAACATTTACCAAAATTGTTCAATTGACTTCGTTAGGTACGCTTGGTTTTCACCTTGGAGAAAGTGAGAACTGCAGATGCTGGGGGTCAGAGCTTAAAAATGCATTGCTGAAAAAGCGCAGCAGCTCAGGCAGCATCAAAGGAGAAGGAGAATCGATGTTTCGGGCATAAGCCTTTCTCCAGGAAGGAGGAGCATTCTCCTGCTCCTTTGGTTTGCACCTTGGTAAAAGTGATTTTTTTTCCGAAGCCCAAAGCATCTTCCAAGGCCATGTTATTGTTCATGGACAAATGGACCCACAGGATGAAAAATAAAGGTAACTGGGAGTTTTGCATCCTATCGAGCAATGAAACTGATTGGATTTCATTGAAAATTTATACCAAATTTTAACATTGTGGCTGCTCCACTCACTGAATTGCAAAAGAAAGGCAATGGGTTTCAGCGAAAAGGGGACTGTTAGAAGGCATTTGACAGCCTAAAACGTGTGTGAACCTCTGCCCCAGTTTGAGACAGACAAATTAATGCAAAGCCGTTCAAGGTAGCTGTTGATGCGAGTGTTGTGGGTTTCAGTGCTGTGTTCACGCCAGAACACAACGAGAAGAAAGAAAAGACCTATCAGGTATTTCTCAAGAAGTTGAACATTCATCAGCAGAAATATTCGACAGTCTAGAAGGAGGCTTTGAGCTTGTGGTTGGCATCATAACGTTTTAAATGTTTATGCGACGAGTAATGCATCTGAGACAATCATATACACGAATCATAACTCATTGAATTTTGTGGAGCAACGTAAGGACAAACATTCCAGAATGGTTATTTGGAGCTTGTCGTTACAGTCATTCAATTCGAAGATCATGCATGTGGAGGACTAGAATGGCGACGTGTTTCCGAGACTTGGATGAGAACGAGACTTCGATGACAGGAGAATAGCAGGTTGCAATCAGATTTAGTGTGCATGCTTGCATGTTTGAAGCCAATATCATCTATATGAATGTTGCAGTGCAATGAGAATTTAAGATTAAAGTGTTTTAAAATGAACATATCTTTAGATATTGTTGTTTTGTTTTATCAGGGAGGAGCTGTGATGATGCTACTCCTTCAACAAGGTTATGTTGTCATTGGGTTTTGTTTCAGAGAGGTCGTATTGGAAGACGTCCTGGATTTCAAGTCTGGATAGGTTTTTGGGCCAGTTTGATTATAGGTAATAGATGCTGCCTAAGAAAAAAAGGCTTTCACGTGTAAAGAAAATCACTTT
>NW_025188153.1:1624-3096 GCF_004010195.1 Chiloscyllium plagiosum | reverse complement strand
CGCAGTTTCAAACCAGCAGCAGCCACAACACACGTACATTTAGACAATAAAACAAAGGCTTCTGCACCCAAAGGACACAGATTTATTTCACAAGGAAACAAGGATTTTCACAAAGCTGAACACAGCATTGTCTGAGTATATCTCCGAACTTGTTTGTAAAAGTCAGTGATTCTGTGTCTCACTCTGACTGTATCGCGCTTCCATCTCTGTGTTAATGTCTGTTTTTCTGTGTTGATATGACTATCTCTGCAAGCAATGGGAAACAGATTATGTCGGTGGGAAGTTTGAGTGTGTCTGTCTGTGTATGAATGACAAACTGTCTGCAGTGGCACACATTGTCCCGGAAGCGTGTGTCTGAAAGTTTCTATATAGCTGTCTGTGAATCTGATTTTGTGCCTGTGAGTGTTGGTGTGGGCCCAGTTCTGCCTGTAATGGGACAAACTTTGAATCATCACGTTTATAATTCATTCTTTCAAAGTCAGATTTTCCCTCTCTCTGAGAAGTACAGTAACACAATGCCGCCTTCTGCTCACAAGCGCCACATTTCGCTGTTCCACTGCATCTGTTTCCTGGGGGGAGATCCATCTGAATCTTAATGAGAACAGTCGCAGCAGCACACAGCTGCCTGAGTCAGGTGTGAACTCAAAAGGTGGGATGACTGAGTAAATCCTTTCCCAGAAAAGCAGCAGGTAACAGCTTCTTACCATTGTGTATTCGTTGGGGTTTCAGAAGGTTTTTTTGAATGGACAAATCGTTTCCCACACACAGAGAGGGGAATGCCCTCTCCCCAGTGTGAACGTACTCATGTATCAGCATTTCATGTTTGTGTTTAAAACATTTCTCTCAATGTGAGCATTTGAAATGTCTCTCAGTGTTAACCAGTTGGTGTGCCTAGAGGTTGATAACAGAGAATGCCTTGTTACACTCAGAGCAGGGGAATGGCCTCTCCCCAGTGTGATCTCACTGGTGTGTCAGCAGGTAGGATGAGTCACTGAATCTCTTCCCACACTCAGGGCAGATGAATGGACTCTCCCCGCTGACTGCATTCTTGTTTCTCAAGAACGGGTGATTGATTGAATCCCTTCCCACAAACAGTAGATGAATGATGTATCTCCGGTGTGACTGCATCAATGAATTTCCAGCATGTATAGACATTTGTATCCCTTCCCACAGTTTGCACATTTCCATGGTTTCTGTGGTGTAGATCATGTCTCTCCATATTGGATGATCAGCTGATTCCTCACCCAGACAGAGGACAGGGTTAATAGACTTATAGAATCCCTACAGTCCACACGTCTGCACCAACCCTCTGGGGATAAAGACATCCAGACCTATTCTCCTGAACATTTAACCTTGACTAATGCACCTAACCAACACGTCCCTGAAAACAATGTGCAATTTGACATGGTCAATTCACCTAACCCGCCCATCTTTGAATTGGGAGAAGAAACCAGAGTATCCAGATGGAGCTG
>NW_025188153.1:0-968 GCF_004010195.1 Chiloscyllium plagiosum | reverse complement strand
TCAGCCCTCAATGAGAGTAGAGATCGTGAGAGCAGTGGGATATTTACAGACGGATTCCTCCATCTCCATCCCAGGAATAACTGACAGATCCTCACTTCAAGAAGATCAAGATTAGAGTGTATGAAGAAGCATCACCTATAAACTCCGCTCTCAGACACACACTGTCCTCCCGTAGATACAAGTTTTTGTTTCTTTAGAGAGAGGGAGAGACAGAGAGAGAGAATTGCAGCTCACTTACCTTCAAGAACCAGCTGCTCCGAAGCCTCTCCTTCTTAGTGCAGGAGAGACAAACGTTCCTCTTGGTTTGAGATTGTTGTGGGGAAATTCTTCCACTCTAACCCCGTGTGAACGAATTTCCCAGAGTTCAGTACTCACTCGAATACAAACACTTCCCAGCAGATTGTTCCTAAACCCATCCAGTCCCTCCCTCCAGAACTGTCTCTCACTTTTCAACTCCACCAGCTCAGACACCCGGACTGCGCATGCTCCATAAATAACTCGGCGCTACCTTTTGTTCACTCTGATTGGCTCGGTGTCCCGCCAATTCCAGAATGTCGTCCCGAGCTGCCCCACTTTCTATTGGGCAGGACATGCGGTCAGTCACGCAAGAGCTGAAGCACAAAAGAGATATGTGTTCATCTCTGTGCCAGCGTGTGTTTATTGTCCATCCCTCGTTGTCTGGAGGGCAGTGAGGATTTAACCACAATGGAGTCACATGTATGTCTAACCGGAGAAAGGTGAGCCAAATGGTATCTTACAATAGTTGACAGTCCAGATTTTTAATAACTTAACAGAACACCCCTATCTGGCCTGGTGAGATTTGAACATCTCTCACAGAACATTAACCAGGGTTAGCTAGGACTAGACCAGTTACATTGAGACAAAACCACTGTCTCATGTGACAGGAATTTCCAGCTTTGGTCAACAAGAGGACTCAATGTTTTAGGGAAACCAGAAGTATCTATTCA
>NW_025188152.1:0-3096 GCF_004010195.1 Chiloscyllium plagiosum | reverse complement strand
CACTCCCCATCTCTCACTCTGCTGTATCTGATATCACCCTCCCCATCTCTAACTCTGCTGTATCTGATACCACCCTCCCTATCTCCCACTCTGGTGTATCTGATACCACCCTCCCCATCCCTCACTCCCCATGTCTCATTCTGCTGTATCTGATACCACCCTCCCCATCTCCCACTCTGGTGTATCTGATACCACCCTCCCCATCCCTCACTCTGCTTTATCTGCTACCACCTTCTTCATTACTCACTCTGCTGTCTCTGATACCACACTCCCCATCTCTCCCTCTGCAGTATCTGATACCACGCTCCCCATCTCTAACTCTGCTGTATCTGTTACAACCCTCCCGATCTCTCACTCTGCAGTATCTGATAACACCCTCCCCATCTCTCACTCTGCTATATCTGATACTCTACTCATCACTCACTCTGCTGTCTCTGATATCACACTCCCCATCTCTGCCTCTGCTGTATCTGACACCACGCTCCCCATCTCTAACTCTGCTGTATCTGATACCACCGTCCCCATCTCTTACTCTGCTGTTTCTGATACCACCTCCCCATGTCTCACTCTGCTCTATCTAATGGCACGGTCCCCATCGCTCACTCTGCTTTATCTAATGCCACCCTCCCCATCTCTCACTCTGCTGTACCTGATTCCACCCTCCCCGTCTCTCCCTCTGCTGTATCTGATACCACCCTCCATGTCTCTCCCTCTGCTGTATCTGATACCACCCTCCCCATCTTTCGCTCTGCTGTGTATGATACAACCCTCACTATCTCTCACTCTGCCCTATCTAATGGCACGGTCCCCATCGCTCACTCTGATTTATCTGATACTGCCCTCCCCATCTCTCACTCTGCTGTACCTGATTCCACCCTCCCCGTCTCTCCCTCTGCTGTATCTGATACCACCCTCCATGTCTCTCCCTCTGCTGTATCTGATGCTACCCTCCCCATGTCTCACTCTGATGTATCTGATTGCTGTATCTGATTCCACTGTCCCCATCTCTCACTCTGCTGTATCTGATACCACCCTCCCCATCTCTCACTCTGCTGTATCTGAAACACCCTCCCCATGTCTCACTCTGATGTATTTGATACCACCCTCCCCATCTCTCCCTCTGCTTTATCTGATGCCACCCTCCCCATCTCTCGCTCTGTTCTAGTGTATGATACAACCCTCACTATCTCTCACTCTGCTCTATCTAATGGCACGGTCCCCATCGGTCACTCTGCTTTATCTGATGCCACCCTCCCATCTCTCACTCTGCTATACCTGATGCCACCCTCCCCGTCTCTCCCTCTGCTGTATCTGATACCACCCTCCCCATGTCTCACTCTGATGTATTTGATACCACCGTCCCCATCTCTAACTCTGCTGTATTTGATACCACCGTCCCCATCTCTAACTCTGCTGTATTTGATACCACCGTCCCCATCTCTCACTCTGCTGTATCTGATACCACCCTCCCCATCTCTCCATCTGGTGTATCTGATGCCACCCTCCCCATCTCTCACTCTGCTATCTCTGATACCACACTCCCCATCTCTCCCTCTGCTGTATATGACACCACCCTCCCCATCTCTCACTCTGCTGTATCTGATACCACCCTTCCCATCTCTCACTCTGCATAATCTGCTACCACCTTCTTCATCACTCACTCTGCTGTATCTGATACCACTCTCCCCATCTCTCCATCTGTTGTATCTGATGCCACCCTCCCCATCTCTCACTCTGCTGAATGATACCACCACCCCAATCGCTCACTCTGCTGTCTCTGATACCACTCTCCCCATCTCTCCATCTGGTGTATCTGACACCACCCTCCCCATCTCTCACTCTGCTGTATGATACCACCACCCCAATCGCTCACTCTGCTGTATCTGATACCACGCTCCCCATCTCTAACTCTGCTGTATCTGTTAAAACCCTCCCGATCTGTCACTCTGCTGTATCTGATACCGCCCTCCCCATCCCTCACTCTGCTTTTTCTGCTACCACTCTCTTCATCACTCATTCTGCTGTCTCTGAGACCACACTCACCATCTCTCCCTCTGCTAAACTGATACCACCCTCCCCATCTCTCACTCTGCTGTATGATACCACTGTCCCCATCTCTCCCTCTGCTGTATCTGATACCACCCTCCCCATCTCTCCCTCTGCTGTATCTGATACCACGCTCCCCATCCCTCACTCTGCTTTATCTGCTACCACCTTCTTCATTACTCACTCTGCTGTCTCTGATACCACACTCCCCATCTCTCCCTCTGCTATATCTGATACCACGCTTCCCATCTCTAACTCTGCTGTATCTGTTACAACCCTCCCGATCTGTCACTCTGCAATATCTGATAACACCCTCCCCATCTCTCACTCTGCTATATCGGATACTCTACTCATCGCTCACTCTGCTGTCTGTGATACCACCCTCCCCATCTCTCCCTCTGCTTTATCTGATGCCACCCTCCCCATCTCTCCCTCTGCTGTATCAGATACCACCCTCCCCATCTCTCGCTCTGCTATGTCTGATTCTACCGTCCCCATCTATCACTCTGCTGAATCTGATACCACCATCCTCATCTATACCTCTGCTGTATCTGACACCATCCTCCCCATCTCTCACTCTGCTGTAACTGATGCCACCCTCTTCATCGCTCACTCTGCTGTCTCTGATACCACCCTCACCATCTCTCACTCTGCTCTATCTGATAACCACCGTCCTTATCGCTCACTCTGCTGTACCTGATGCCACCGTACCCATTTCTCACTCTGCTGTATCTGATCTCACCCTCTTCATTGCTCACTCTGCTGTCTCTGATACCACCCTCTCCATCTCACCCTCTGCTTTATCTGATGCCATCCTCCCCATTTCTCGCTCTGTTCTATCTGATACCACCCTCCCCATCTCTCGCTCTGCTGTATCTGACACCACCCGCCCCATCTCTCACTCTGCTGTACCTGATACCACCGTCCCCATCTCTCGCTCTGCTGTGTCTGATACAACCCTCCCCATCTCTCACTCTGCTGTATCTGATACCACCCTCCCCATCTCTCACTCTGCTATATCTGATACCACCCTCCCCATGTCTCACTCTG
>NW_025188151.1:0-3096 GCF_004010195.1 Chiloscyllium plagiosum | reverse complement strand
TTTAAATAGTGATATGGAGAAGATAATTTCACTATCAATTTTCTAAAATCAAAGTTTACCACTTTAAAATTGCCAATGATAAATGTACAGAAAAGTGGCATTTCAGTCCCAGAATGTTTTGCTTATGCAATTACTGGTACATGGAATAATTGAGAACATTAGCTTCCGTGAGATAAGACATAAAAATCGCAACAATGGCAGGACGTGCCAGTTGCCTTAGATGAGATGTAGTAGATGGAAGCTTTCATAGATCAAACAGTCTGGTATTACTTCATTGAACGAAAAGTGTTCAGTTTTGCCCTTTGAAATCTGACTTAAGCCTAAATGAGCTACATTAGTTGCATTCCCTCACAGTCATCTGTATGTATTGAATGTAATGATATTCTTAAGTTTTACTGATTCCAATAAAAAGAGTGATATTCCCCATTACTACTCTTTATCCGGGAGAGAACAGTGATCACTTCACTCCCTCACACACAAATCCGAAATAAAACCAACTCTTGCTTCAGCTGTGGAGAGAAAATAGAATTAAGTAGACATGATAGATTAACTGTGCTCACAGATGATGCCAGGCTTGCTGTGAGTTCCCAGCAATGTGTATTGTTGCTGTCATAATCACTGGAAGTGAATTTTGTTCCTCATTAACAATGACCAACATGCCGCAGTGTGCAACGAGTCTAAGGATGAAGATGAATGAAAGAAAGGAATAGTTAATACAACAGAATTTGAATGCAATCTCGATTCATTGCTATTCCGTTAATAGTACACACATTTTCAGTAGAATGCTAAACTATCGAATGACAGAAATACAAAGATACTTTCAGGCAGAAGGAGGAAATGCTGTCCATCATAAATGCTCTCCAATTAAAAATGATTAACGAAACTATGTTCAAACATTCTGCTTCCTTGAACATACAACCAACTATCTTGTAAGTGTATAAGCCTTCGCGAAATACGCAGCTCGTGGACAAAAACAAATAGCTTTACTCAGATTAGAAATTTACCAGGAACTCAAATCATGGCAAGAATCAGATAGTATACTTTCCTCACCATTTGAATAGGGAGATGCATTTTTTTCGCTTGACATATAGTGTCCTTGCCTATCTGAACAATAGTTTGAATTAGGCTCTGAACCAATACACTCCAAATGTGTGATCTTTACGTATTCCAACACCTCCCATGGGAATCGGTGTTTCTGATATGATTCACAATGCTTTTAAGGACCTTCGAACAAACAATTTGTTGATGGCAAGCTAATTTCCAGAGCGAAAGGCATTTTTATTGCTGATTTCATTAGACGTTCCACCCTGTCCACTCGATAAGACTAGGTATATCTCTTCATCAAGACGTTGACATTGTAGTTTGCTTTACAGTTTACTGGACATGATGTATCATGCACGCTGTTTCAGGACCGTCTATTGGCTGTTTGGTTTTGGTTATTCGCAGTTTTTCGTTCTGGTACTGGAAATATTTCACCTTACATCGCTCTTCATTTGGCACTTTATATTTACCAAAGGAGCATAACTAATAATGAGTAAAGCAAATCGTCCACTTGCTCTGCCGTATCCTGAACCGTCCAGCTGGCATGAACAGTTTCGGATTGTTTCTTCCTTTTCACTTTGAAAAGCAGAGATTGATTCAAATGGAGAAATGATTAGTACAGATTTCAGATGCGCATCTGTGGTGATAACACCTGTGGTGGTCCATATAAGCATAACTCCTGTCACTAAAGTCATTTTGTTGAAAATTTCTTATCAGTCTGTGACACAGTTTCCTTCAAAACCAAGGTTATATCACAAATGTCAGGTTCAAGTTTGATTTGTAATACTAAGTGACCTAGGAGCCAGGTCCATTTGTACAAAGACCCGATGGATACGTTGCAGGTACAAATTGATATTAGAGGCGATTTGCATAGTTTGCCTCATCACGTTACGAGAGGATTCAACTACAAACACTGTATCATCGCACTGAGAATCAAACATATGAGTTGAATTTGCTCATTTTCAGTGAAAATCTGTTATCACCAAAGATGGTCATTTGTATACAAAGACTAATGTTTCAGATGCAAACCACACACTTTTCCCCACAACTTCCGTAATTCAGTTTGCTCTTCTTTAGTCATGTGGGTACATTGAGGATACAGCAGTTCACTGAAGAAGGGAATCAGCAGGGTGAAAATGGGCACGTGACATTTTTGGTTGAGAAGATTCGGTGAATGCAGAGATTCTTCAAGTATATCAAAATAAATGACTGGAGAAAGAATAGGACATCTCAAGCCAAAATGAGCATGTATATGTGGAACTGCAGCAGTTGGCTTAGGTCCTCAATGAATATTTCTACTCCATGTTTACCGTGGAGAAAGAAATGAAGATTTGAGAATGTGGGAACGATAGTGATAATTTATTGGGGACAGTTCTTAGCACAGTAGAAGAGGTCTTGGATTTGTTAGAATGTATGAAGCTGGATAAATCTCCACGTCCAGAACAGTGATATCCACGAACGCTGCAAGTGGCGAGAGAATAAATTGCGGGGGCCCTGGCTGACATTTTTGCATCATTGTTATCCACGGATGAAGTCCCAGAAGACTGGAGATTAGCAATTCATTTCCTTCATGCAAGGATGTCTTCAAAGAAAAGCCTGTGAGCTATATACCAGCACACACAAAACCTGTGGTAGGAATTTACTTAGGAAGCTTCTGAGAGACGACAGACTAGAGGCACATGCGTTTGGAAAGATATGCTTTGATTAGGAATAGGTAGCCTGGATTTGTGCATGTGAGATTAGGTCACACAAATTTGATGATGTTCTTTGTTTAATTGAAGAGAACGTTTGAAGAAGTCAGAGTGTTAATTACAGTCTCCATGGATTTCAGTAAGGTCGGTGGTCGGATTCCTCATCAGTAGCCGTTCTGGAAGGTTGAGTTGCATAGAATAGAGGCAGAGCTGTAAAGCTGGATGTACAATTGGCTTCACGTTCGGAAGCAGAGTGCAATTAAAGAAGGATGCTTGTCGCACTGCAAACCTGTAACCAATGCAGTGCCTCAGTGGTCGATGCTGGGCCCATTTCTGTTCGCTATTTTTATTAAGGACCGAGAAA
>NW_025188150.1:0-3096 GCF_004010195.1 Chiloscyllium plagiosum | reverse complement strand
TGAGTGTCAGGCTGGGGGTGGTGTGTGGGAGGCAGTGAGGGTCAGGCTGGGGACGGTGTGTAGACGGCAGTGAGGTTCAGGCTGTGGGCCGTGTGTGGGTGGGCAATCGTGCTGTGTGCTGCTGCAGTCTCCTGAATGGGGAGCAGACTTTGAAAACTCTGAGCCCCAGAGGAAAGGCATTTAATCAATTCACCGAATCATTGATTGTCCGAATGAATTAGTGCCCACCCAACTCGTTCACATAACTGAGGTTCCTCTCTCGGTGGGAACATGAATTGGAAGGGTTTAGAGGGATATGGGCCAGGTTCTGGCAGGCAGGCCTAGAATGGTTTGGGATACCTGGTCAGCATGGACGGGTTGGACCGAAGGGTCTGTTTCTGCGCTGTATATCTCTATGACTCTATGACCTTCCAGCCAATTTTGTATCCAAATCTCCCCGTCTCCTTGTATTCTATGGTGATGAACTTGCTAACCCGTCTGTGATGTGGACTCTTGCTGAACGGCTTTCTGAAGTTCAAGTTAGTGATTTCCATGCACAAAGCCATGCTGACTATCTCTAATCATTCTTGTCTTTCCAATTACATGTACATCCTGCCCCTTATAAACCCTTCCAACAACTTGCCTTCTACTAACTACAGCCTCACCAGTCTACTGACTACTGGCTTTTCCTTACCACCTTTCTCAAATAATGGCACCAGTCTTAAAGCAACTAGTCCACAACTAGAGGTCATAGGTTTAGGGTGATAGGGTGAAGATGCAAAAAAGGGTGAAGGGGCAACTTTTTCACGCAGAGTGTGGTACGTTCATGGAATGAGCTGCCAGAGGAAGTGGTGGAGGCAGGTACAATTGCAACATTTAAGAGGCATTTGGATGGATATATGAATAGGAAGGGTTTGGAGGGATTTGGGCCCGGTGCTAGCAGGTGGGACTAGATTATCTGGTCAGCATGGATGGGTTGGACTGAAGAGTCTGTTTTCATGTTGTACATTTCAATGACTCTGACTCGGAATGGCCAGTTTCCACACCACAGTGATTCTATGAGAATCTCATTTGGACAGGTACCTAATAGGAAATGTTTGGATACATGTGGACCAAGGGGAGGCAGGTGAGATTAACTCAATTTGGAATTATGTTTGACATGGATTGATTGGATCACAGGGTCTGTTTCCATGCTACATAACATTGCGACTCTAATTCTTGCTATCTCTGCATTCCTCCCTCTTCACATCTCTCCTTAACTCTGTCACCTCATCCTCAGGGCTTGGGAGCCTCCTGTGAAGTGCTTCTGTGATGTTTCCTCCGACATTTATAGTGGTTCAGGAACTGACAACCGGAAGCGGCAGAGACAGGCCAATATAAATGCCTGAGGAAACATCACAGAAGCGCTTCTCAGGAGGTTCCCAAGCACTGAGGATGTCACCTAGACAAGGGACGAAACGTCTGCAACGCGAATTCCCAGCTCGGCGAACATCTTCCTTATCTCTAATAATCCCTCTCCAGCCTCAGACCCCTCCCTAACTCTAATCCCCTCCAGTCTCTCAAAGCTGTGCTATATGTGCCTTTCTTTGATTTCGGCCTTGAGGATTCCCCATGTTTATTTCTCACTTGATGACGGCCCTTTCAGATTCCTGCATCCAGAATTTCCTCCTAAACCGCTCCATCTCACTTTCCTCTCAAACACATTGACCAATCATGTGTCATCTATTCTACTATCATTTTTTCTGACCTGGTTTCAAAGGTGGCCTGTCATATTCATATATTAAGTGTCTTGAGGTTTACAGCACAGAAAAAGGCTCTGTGGGTCATTGAGTCTGTGCCAGTAAAGAAAACTATCACCAAACTATCCTGATCCATTTTCCAATACACATCTTGGTATCACAAGTGTGCACCTAAATATGTCTTAAATGCTGTTGGGAATTCTGTGTCTCCCACTCTCACAGACAGTGAGGTTTAGTGCAACTGTTGCTCGATGATGGAATCACCCACAGGAACACAGAGCAGCTGGGTCTGTGCAAACCAGAGATCGCCCATACATTGGGAAGGATGGCAGGGTCCCCGAGAGGGGGCACAGGGGATTTACCAGGATGGTTCAAGGAATGGGGGATTGTAGTAGCATGTTTTGGATATTCTTTTACATTATTCATTGGTCTGATATAGTTGTTGCTGATACATTGGGTAGATAATATCGATCTACAATAGGTGGGCTCTCCTTCCCAACCTCTCCCCTTGCCTGGGCTGGGGGATCCTTCAGGTTAAACCACCACCAGTCATCTCTCCCTAATGAGAGAGCAGCCCTATGGTCTGTTAGGACATTACTGACTTTGCCTCTACACAGTGATGTCACTGTACCTCGGGGGTGGAGAGAGGGAATGCTCAAGGTGGTGGATGGGACACCACTCAGGCACAGTGTTTTGTCCTGGAGGATGTTCCCTTTCTTTAACATTGCTGGGGGGGGAGGTGCACTGATGTAGGTGAGTGGACACTGTTCCAACACAACTCTGATGTGTACCTTGTAGAGAGCTAACGGACATTGTGGAATCAGGGATTTAGGGAAACTGAGATTGTTCTACTTGTAGCAAAGGAAATTGAGGGGAGCTGTGACAGAGGGGTTTACAAACGTTACCCGTTATAATAAACCTTATACTCATCAGCTCATTATACAAGGATTACAGGACACATTGAAGGTGTGGGGAGAACTATTGAGAGAATGAGATGATTGAAAGGAGAACTTTTATGCAGTAAATGGGATTGAGCTGGAACACAATGTTCACGCACAATGTGAATATCCTTGTCCTGATGAATTGAGTAAACGTTTGGCGTTACAGTTACTGAGATTATCATCTGAATGCCCATCTGTAGTATCCTCTAATACAAGTTTATAAAATCCATCACTGTCAGTTCAGGTTAGAAACTCACACCATCCCCTCCTCCTGGCCCAGGATGACTGGACACATTACCCCTTGTGGAGGACAGCAGTTGGTTCAGGGGGAAATCTATGTGGGTTTCTAGGAGTTTCCACCTTGGGACTTCATGTGACTGAACAGGGCAGATCTTTCATAGATGAGACAGAATGATCCAAGAGTCAGTGAGATGTGG
>NW_025188149.1:1974-3096 GCF_004010195.1 Chiloscyllium plagiosum | reverse complement strand
TATAAAACGTTGAAGTATTGTGGCTTATGAAGACGATAGTGTCGAACTTCAAAAAGGATGTAGGTTAGTTAATGGAATGAGCAGATGATTGTAGATACAATTTAATGGAAAGAGATGTCACTGATTCATTTTGGAAGGAAAATGTTGTGAGACAAATCAAATTAAAGGATACAAATATGGATAGCTGTAGGGGCAGTAGGACCTGGATGTTTATGTGCATTAGTCACTGAAGGTCAGCATAGGCAGCTGTTTTCATGAGAGAGCAGCTGATAAAGCAGATGCCATATCAACATTAGCATAGAATACAGCCTGGATGTGAAAAAAATGTTACGTTTTCGGGGGTAATACAAAACTAAAATAAGTTCCCTCATTTAAGAATGAGACAAGCAGAATTCTTTGTCTCGCATACAGTCATAGGTCTTTGAAACTCTTGTTCAAAAGGTCAACTGAAATCTCTGAATACTTGTAATGAAGAATTAGACAGCCTTTCATCCCTTGCTTATCAGTAATCTATCAGAATTAGGCAAGAATGTGGAGTAATCAGATCCGCCATGTGGAACAGGATCAAGAGGATGAATCTGCTTCATCTGTCCCTAATTCGCATAATTGTGTGTCTCTAAAAGCCAGGAAGATGTGCTCAGCTATATGACAAGTTGGTTTGGCCTCAACTGATGTATGAAGTCCAGTTACACGGTTGAAAGAGCAGCCCCTTGAAAGCTTGTGATTTTCAATAAACCAGCTGAAGTGGCTGCTGGTTTGTGTGGGCGCAAATGGAATGGGACTTTACCCATAATCCTCAACAGCAGGGCAAGAGCTCTCTCGCCACTAGAGGGCAACTGCTTCACTGTCCCTGATCAGTAAAAAATAAACTGCAAAGATGCAGAGAGAGTGTACAGTTTCAGAAGCAGGGCACTTGTCGTACCACAATGAAAACGACCCATGTGATAAGAAAAGTACTTTGGTGTAACTTGTGATTGTCTTCACAGTGTGCTGTTTGGTTCATTCTGTGATACAAATGGACAATATCAGTATCGAGGGGCACAAAGTATATTTCCTCCTCTAACCCCTTTCCAAAACACCCTCTCCATCTTGCTTTACTCCTTTTTGACTCTTCTACAATTG
>NW_025188149.1:0-1198 GCF_004010195.1 Chiloscyllium plagiosum | reverse complement strand
TATATTCAGCTGGAACGACATCCACTGACTAATTTCTTTGGCCGCCATTGCAGTAAAAGCAAATCTCTCCATTTGCCAGCACAAACAGAAAGTGTTCGTCAGATTCCCTGGTGTGTGATGGTTTAGCTCAATAGGAGCAGCACTGGTAGATCATGCTGTATCAGCCTGGACAGAAACCTGGGCAACCTCCAAATGAAAGGATGACCTTCAGTAGATCTGCTATGACAGGAAATATAGGATTGGAATCCTTGTTACTGAATCAACTCATCAAACCTAAATACAACTGAGAAAATATAAACCAAACCAATTTCCCAGGACATATGTTACAACAAGAAAGTAGGGGACACACAGTTTCTGTCCCCTGTCTTTCGGGAGCGTCGCTTTTCCTGTCCCACCTCTGTCTGTGGGGTACCATTTCTATCATCCTTTCTGTCTGAGAATATTACTGTTCCTGTCCCCACTATCTTAGGGAGAGTTTGGGGGTGTCACATCCACCCATTTTGTTAGTTCCATTTACTCTCATGAAATGGGTAATCCCTACTTCACTATGTGTGTGTTAGCCACGTGTGAAAACCCAGCATAGCTCACCCTTCATCTCAATCAGAACACAGGGTTGGTCAGTACTGTCTGGACCCAAAACAATAACACTGACTAACAACTCAGATCAAGTCCCAATGAGACTGCTATTGACCTTCACCCTCAAAGCCCACTGAGGAGGTGGTCATTAATCCCAGTGTTGCCACAGAGTAAGTTCTCCCAGTGATTCATGATTCATTCTAGATTTTACACAAGTCTGTGATGTTGTTAGGAGACAGGTGGGAAGGCATAGAGATAAAATATAAAAGGAGAGAGAATTATATTTTTGTTATACCATCCTTGAACTTAAGATGTTCGAAAATATATTACAGCCAATGGAATGCTTCCAAAAACCAGACATTATTGTGATGTGGGAACTGTGACAGTCTGGGCAATGCAGATCTTTTGGTAGCACCACCCAGAGACTGGAGGCTGCTACTGCAGGCAGGCTACAAACCGGCTCTGCTGTGAGGGAGGGTCACGAGGGCACGTAGGGACATGGGAAATAGGAGTTGGAAGAAGACTCCAACGGCTGTCCATCCTTCCCTAAATACAGAGACCAAAATTGCACACAATACCCCAGATGCAGCCTCACTAACACCCTGTACAATTTTAACAAGAC
>NW_025188148.1:0-3096 GCF_004010195.1 Chiloscyllium plagiosum | reverse complement strand
TCAGGTTTGTGGATTTTGGGCAGGAGGTAGAATTTGTCCCACTCCCCAACTCCTTTCTTCAAAGCTTAATGTTTGCTTCCCCTTATGCATTTAGTCAGTTGCTCTTTGAATATTATTATTATTGAATCCACTTTCATTGTTCATTTAGTGAAGTTCAATTTGAACAACGTATCATTTGAAAAAATGTTTCCCCATATCATTTCTGGTTTTATGGTTAAACACCTTACAATACATGGGACTTGGTTACTAACCACAGTGCCATTGGAATATGTGAAAATGTGTTCCATTTGATTTATGTCATTGCAGCCCAGTACAAAAGAAAAAACATTCCAAGAGTGTTCCCACATTAGGCGGCATGGTGTCTCAGCAGTTAACACTGCTGCCTCACAGCGCTAGGGACCGGGTTTGATTCTAGCTTCGGGCGACAGTCTGTGTGGAGTTTGCACATTCTCCCACTTTATGCGTGGTTTTCCTCTGGGTGTTCTGGTTTTCTCCCATAATCCAAAGACGTGCCGGTCAGGTGAATTGGCTATGCTAAATTGCCTGTAGTGTTAATAGATGTGTAGGTTAGGTGCGTTAGTCAGGGGTAAATGTAGATTATTAGGGAATGGGTTTGGGTGGGATACTCTTTGGAGGGTAGGTGTGGACTTGTTGGGCTGAAGGGCCTGTTTCCACATTGTAGGGATTCTATAGATAACTCCTCTTCAAGCAATATTGGGGATCCCCTACCTCTGGCCACTCTCACTGAGAATTATAGAATCATGCACTACAAAAGAGGCTCTTCAGCCCATCCGGTCTGTACCACCAAAGCTGCACTGAATATACACCAATCCCACTTTATAATCATTTGCTCATTACTTTGAATGTTATGACATTTCAAGTGTTCATCCAAATACTTTTAAAAGACTGTGAGGTTACCTGCCTTAACTATTCTCCCAGACAGTGCATTCCAGACCCCACCACCCTCTGGGTGAACAGCGTTTTGCTCAAATCCTCTCCAAATCTCCTGCTTTTCCCTTTAAAATCGTATCACCTTGATATTGACCCTTCGATTAAGAGGAACAGCTGCTTTCTATCCAGCCTGTTCTTGCCCATCATAATCATATACACCTCGATCAGGATCTCTCTTTAACCTGCCAAATATACACACAATCCCAGGTCCTGGCTCCAAACTTAAAAAGGAAGATGGTCAGCTCCAAAACAGAGCAACATCTGTTGCCCATTTCAGTAAATGTTTCAGGTCTATCTTTGGCCACAGGTAAAACTCGAGTGAATTGACAAATACAAAATAAAAGCAGAGGTGCTTCATATGCCTGGTTCCAGTAGGGGAGAAATGTGGGAACAATGCAGATGTCCTCCTCTGGAATCCCTTAAGTATCCCCTGGATTGATGGATCCCAGTTTGTAAATGCATGCTATAGCTCTGAGTGGAGTTACCAAGCAAGTTAATGCAAATTAATGGCTTGCTGCCATTCTCTAGTCACAGTCACAACAGTGTCACTTAGCAATTAGTTGATGTTTCTATCCACACATTTTCATATTCTGTTATTATGTTCTAGCTGGAAGCTGCACTCCTAACACACGATGTATCTGATGCAAATATCCACGTCCTCTGCCCAGAGGCAACCTTTATAGATCAACAGTACCCAGTCCTTGGTTTTATGTTGGCAGTAAATCAGAGTTACAGTATCGATTGGCTCCAGCAAGGATTCCACATCTTAATTAATACCAGTGAATACGTATGTGATGTAAAACTTGGAGGTAAGATGATGTGGAGCAGGTCAGACTTTTGTTGTATGTGAATGTCTTCTGAGTTTTTAATCATATAGTTTTTTTTATCTCTAACTGTGTTTCCCCGATTTTCTCTCTCTGTCACATACGAGAATGTTTTTAAGCAACCCAGATCCATTCTTTGTTGAGGTTGGCTTTATCCCTGTTAATTGTTTTTTTGCGCTGGATTATTTACATTACTTTTCCATTGTTACCTGAAACATTACTGTCCACCAAAATGGTGTTTTACTGACATTTTGATCCAATTGTCCCATCCCATTCCTCAGAGCCAGGTCCTGCAGTGCCTCCTTTCTTGTTGGACTGGAATCTGTAGCTGATGTAGGAAATGCTGCAGATCACATGTGATGGGTGACATGGCGTTTTGCTGGGGATCTCTATGACTCTATGACTAGAAACTCTTGCCCCCACTATCCTTTACACCACTAATTTCTAGGCTTGTATTTGGATAATAACTGTACAATTAGTGAAACTTAGATTATCTGAACGAAAAGGGGGCAGTATTTTGTTCAGTGATTGATTATTCGGTTAGTTGATTCAATGCCTCTCCTCTGGGGCTCAGAGTTTTCTGAAGTCTCTTTTTCCTCACCGTGCCTGCCTTACTTCCTCTCTCTGTCTCCGGGTTTGTTTCTGAGCAGACACACACTTGTGTGTGGGACCTGCAGCATTGCTGAAGCTTCCCAACACCTCACCCCCATGAGTTCAATGGGATTGACACAGTGAGCACTAGCTAATTCAGCACCTCACTCAGGAGACGAGGCAGCAGCACACTGAGTGAGAGCCCCTGTCTGCCCCCTCCCTGCACCCAACCCCTATCTACCCCTACGGCCCCAGCCCCTGTACAGGACAATGTTGGAGAGATTATCTGGGGAAAGGAGGTTTAGAGTCCACTTTTTTGTAGAACTCCAGGGTGAGTGTGGGGAGACAGAGAGAGGGCAGGCGGTCAGTCATTTGGAGTCGGTGCCTGGGCTCATAGAGTCATAGAAGTGTACAGCATGGAAACAGACTCTTCAGTCCAACCCGTCCATGACGACCAGCTATCCCAACCCAATCTAGTCCCACCTGCCAGCACCCGGCCCATATCCCTCCAAATCCTTCCTATACACATACCCATCCAAATCCTTTTAAATGTTGCAACTGTACCAGCTTCCACCACTTCCTCTGGCAGCTCATTCCATACACATACCACCCTCTGTGTGAAAACGTTGCCCTTAGGTCTCTGTTATATCTTTCCCCTCTCACCCTAAACCTATGCCCTCTAGCTCTGGACTCCCCTACCCCAGGGAAAAGATTTTGTCTATTTATCCTA
>NW_025188147.1:0-3096 GCF_004010195.1 Chiloscyllium plagiosum | reverse complement strand
GAGTTAACATGTGGATGCATTTGGAAAGACAGGGTTTGATTAGCAGCATTCAGCACGGCTTTGTGCAAGGGAGATCATGGTTCACAAATTTGCTAGAGATCTTTGATGAAGTTGCCAGGATAGTTGACGAGGGCAGAGTGGCGTAAGTAGTCGATACTGATTTTAGAGAGGTCTTTGTTGAGGCTCCAAATACTAGGTTGCTCTGGATGATTAGATCATATGGAATGCAGGAGAGGCCGACACATTGGATAAGGATGTACAAGGCAAGATCTGTAAATTTGAAGATGACACTAAAATAGGCGGTATTGTGGACAGTGAGGATGGTTGTCAGAAATTGCAGCGGTACCTCGATCAGCTGGAGAAATTGGGCGAGATGCGAAAAATGGGGTTTAATATGCATTTTCGAAAGTCAAATCAGGTTCGGAGTTTCATGGTGAACGGTTTGGCCTTATGCAGTGTACTGGAAAAGAGGGAATTTAGAGTTCATGTGCATGGTTCTCTTAAAGTGGAGTCACAGGTAGACAGCGCAGTGAAGAAGGTGTTTGGCCCACTGACCTTCATCAGTCAGGGAATTAAATATTGAGGTTGGACAGTTATGTTGCAGCTGTACAGTACGCTGGTTAGGATTTTTGCCCGAAATGTCGATTTTCCTGCTTCTCAGATGCTGCCTGACTTGCTGTGTTTTTCCAGCGCACACTCGTGACTCTCACCTCCAGCATGGGCAATCGTCACTTTCACCTCGTACGCTGGTGAGGCCTCACCTGCATCGTAACTTTACGTTTTGTTCACTTTGATGCAGGAAGGATGCTTGTAAACTGAAAACGGTGCAAAAGATATTGACAAAAAGCTGGCCAATGACTCAACGGGCTGAGTTATAGGGAGAAGTTGGAAAAGCTAGGACTTTTTAACTTGGGTTGTAGGAGACTGAGGTGGGGTGGTGGTATCTTATACAAGTATATAATATTATGACAGCAAGGACAGAGTGAATGCACTCAGTCTGTTTTTCCCAGCTTTGTGAAACCACGGACCAGAGGGCATCAGTTTAAGGTTAGAAGGGAAAGAAAAAAAGGAACCTGAGGAGCAACTTTTTAACAGAAAGTGTATTATGCATATGGAATGAGCTGCCAACAGTTCAGGTGGGTACATTCACAACATTTAAAGGGCAATTGGACAAATAAATGGATAGAAAAGATTAGAAGGTTGTAGGGTTTTGGCAGGGAAAAGGGGATGAGCGTCGGTGGACATTATGGTAGGCATGGACCACTTTAAGCTGAAGGGCCTGTCTCCGTGCATTAGGATTCTATGACTATAATAACCATTGCTTGTCTGTCACTAAATGCTATATTGTACTTTCCCAATTCACTGGATCTAACTTGGTCCTTTAGCGTCCAGCTCCCATGACGTTTGACCATCATTTTCAAAAATTCTTTGTTGTATGCAGACACAGTTTAAAATGGAAAATATTATTGTCATTATTTCTCAAAAGCTGCTTCAGAGCAACGTTATTAATTAGCCTGCTGAGCACGCAACACCCAATCAGAAATAAATTGGTCTTTAGTTTCGTTTACAGCATCCTCTTCAACCCACCTAATGGAATTTATGAAATTTATTTTTCACAGCATTAGCAGTCCCTTCGTTAACGTAATATAGATGCAACTTGAGACCATCCAATATGACTGGAATACACACGAAATCTAAATACATCAAATTTCCAGAACATATAATGCACCAATTTTGTGCTACAATTTTGCTTTACATAAATACAACACCATGGATTGTTTCTCCTTGCTATTTGTAAGCTCTCCCTAAACTGATTCTGTGGAAGGTGAGGGCCATTGTCTTTACCGTTCATCGTGATAGAATTGAACAATACATACGGACAGGGTCACCTTGACGCTGAGGTGATTTGAAAAAATGTCCAAAATATATGACAAGCATCAATATCCTCCACGTACTGTCAGGATAAGTGTCACTGTATTTTCTCTGCTCGATCACACTCACTTTATATTTTTTACATTAGCTTCCCACGAACATGGCTCACGTTCTATCTCTAACTGAGTCTCATGCAGTACAACTCTCACTATAGACTTCAGCACTTTCATTACCTCACTTTCACTGTCGCCTACGCAATATCCCCACACTAATAACACCTTATAGATTCAAACTGTGGACTGACTCCCCCGGACACGCCACCGTTTCCCTGCCCACCCCCCACCTACATCAGCATTAACAGCAGGGCCGCCCACTCCCACACTCATTCCCTCCGTTCTTTTCTCTCATTCCAGGAGAAACAGCCTGGAATAATACAGAAGGGGCTCAGCTGGGTGGCGAACTTCCCAAAATCCGTTCCTCCCCGACCTCCCCTGGCCATGAAGAAGGACCCAGGTTCGAGCCGGAGAGGATCAGGACGACATGTGTGGAGATTCGAAAACATCCATGTCCCACCAACCGAGTAAGGAACAATGTTCAGTGAAGGACAATTCTCACTTTAGACCCACTGTCAGTTCCCATGTCTGTTCTCTCTCTCCCAAAAGAACAGATATAACGTTGCACCGACGTGCCGGCATAGAAATACGTACAAATATTTGGTTAACACCAAAATATATTAACACGTATCCATACAAGGAGATAGGCATACACACAAGGAGAAACACACAGAGACATACAGAGTCACACACCAATAGACACAAACACAGATAGAAACACACAGGCTGATACAGGCAGACGGTTGTAAACACATAAATACAGAGTCAACGAGCGAATGGACGCTCACCCACATACATACAGACACACAGAGACACGGACACGTATTTCATTTAGCCATACATGGATATGTTTTTTATTTATATTTGGATCCGGGGGTTCTCGGGAGAAGGCAGGTGAATGATGTTGAGAAACATATAAGACATTATTAAATGGTACATCAAACTCGATGGCCTCAATGGACTATTTCTGCTCCAATGTCGTTATGCTGTCTGGTATTCTCCTGAGACAGCATAGATGATGAATTTAATACATATTTGATTGGAAAGAGTCAGTGGTAATGTGGGACAGGTTACGGCAGCTGGACATTTTAATGTGTATTCTTCGTTATTT
>NW_025188146.1:1845-3096 GCF_004010195.1 Chiloscyllium plagiosum | reverse complement strand
CACCCCACACCCACCCCACACACCTCCACGCCTATCTCTCTCCCCCTCCAAGGTTGAGGAATGGAAAGAGGGAGACATTTCTTTGCTCCCAGATGTTGCCCAGTGGGAGGGAGTTTCACTCTGAAATTGACAGGGCTACCTCCACGTTGAGACGTCCACATTGGGTCGGGGACGCACTGCCCCTGCGCTGCCCTGCAGCTGAGGCACATGGGGAGGGGAGGACACTTTGCAAACTCCTTTCGATCTCCTCCACGTCAATATGGTTTGAGTTCAAGCAAAGCACGGGGTTTAATTTTAGCTTTACACTCTCAGAAGACCCCCACATCTGTGAATCCAACACTTTACTCCCCACTCCACTCCATGGAAATACCGATTTGAGAGACTCCAGAGTTGGAGTTGCTACCATACCTGCTGTAGGGGGTTTGGTAAAATGGTTTATTTTAATGAACCATTTCAATTCAACTTCATCCTTGCCATTCAAATACTAATTTTACACAGAGGGTGGTTGATGTGTGGAATGAACCACCTCAGGAAGGGGTGGATGCGGGTACAATAAAAAGACATTTGTTTTAGTACATGAATAGGAAAGGTTTGGAGGGATACAGGCCAACCGCAGGCAAGAGAGACTGATTTAGTTTGGGATTATGGTTGGCATGGACTGGTTGGACCAAAGGTCCATGATCATGCTGTATACACTCGATGGTAAGTTCAAAGTTCCTTGAAAGGGGAGTCGCACATAGACAGCATAGTGAAGAAGGTGTTCGATATGCCTGCCTTTATTGGTCAGTGCACTGAGTGCAGGAGTCGGGAGCTCATGTTGCGACTGTAGTAGACATTGGTTGGAGTATTGCATGCAATTTTGGTACCAGTCATCCCACCCTGACACACCATAAACCAGATATAGTGACTGAAATTGACTCGGATATAAAATCACATCATTAAATCGCTGCAGTGCAGAAAGAAGCCATTTGGCCCATTGAATGCATTGTGTACAGGAGTTGGGAGGTCATGTTGTAGCTGTACAGGACATTGGTTCGCCCACTTTTGGATCATTGCATTCGATTCTGGTCTCCCTACTGTAGGATAGGAACGATGTTGTGAAACTTGAAAATGTGCAGAAAAGATTGATAAGGATGTCGCCAGGGTTGGAGAGTTTGAGGTATAAGGAGAGCCTGAATAAGATGGGGCTGCTTCCCTGGAGTGTCGGAGGCTGACGGGTGATCTGAGGGACATTTATAAAATCATGAGGGG
>NW_025188146.1:0-1668 GCF_004010195.1 Chiloscyllium plagiosum | reverse complement strand
GAATTCCTCTAGTAGGGGACGATAAGAATCCTGGGAGACCCCCAATTCTGGTTTACGATCTAATGAACACACTTTAAGCACCAAATGTGCATTTGTGTCTCATTTTGTTTCATTTTTCTTGTTTTATTCCCTGCTCCGATGACTCTCAGTCTGGGGATGGTTGTCAGGCTGGGAATATTGTGAATGGGACGTTGATCGACTGAATGTTTTATTGCTCTGGAAGGTGTAAAAGGGGCTCAAAGTTTCAGCAGAAAGCCAGCTGAGTTGAGAACAGACAATATCTTACTCTGTGGGAACAGGGAGAAGAGGACAGAGAAATCAGGACCTGAAATCCGAGCTGACACCAGAGTACCATGCTATTAGTGCTTTCATTAGCAGTGCCAACCCTCTACCTTTGCCTCGCTTCCTATTCAACTTGAATGCCACGTACCCCCTCAATATTCAGATCCAATCCTTGTCATCCTGAAGCCATGTCCCTGTAAGGAGTATCAGATCATAATTATTCTCTTCAATATGTGCAGTCAATTCATTCAGTTGTGTTACATTGCAGCACACATTCAGCCATACAGTCTTCAGTTTCAATTCTTGTGTTCTGTAGAATCCAGTTTTGATTGATTAGATTCGATTCCCGACAGTGTGGAAACAGGCCCTTCGGCCCAACAAGTCCACGCCGACACCCTGAAGAGTAACCCTCCCAGACCCATTTCATTCTGATTAATGAACCGAACACTATGGACAATTTAGTATGGTCATTTGATCTGACCTGCACATCTTTGGACTGGGACATTTACTTTCTGTGTCCCTTTTCGACCATTCTCTGATGTTCACTTCCACATCACTACATTGCTGACCTGCCTTGATACGGATTGGCCATGAAAAAATCATGTTCCTACATTCGCAGTAACAGAAGCAGGAGTAGGCCATTTGGTCCATCGAGCTACTCCACCATTCATTAAGATCATGGTTCATCTATCCATCGTCTCAGCTCCTCTTACCTGCATTATCCTGACTATCCTAAATTCACCTACCATACAAAATCCCATCGACTTTGTCTTGAATATGGCTGCTTCTACTGCTTCCTTGGGCAGAGAATTCCAATGATTCACCACTCTCCGGGAAAAGCAGTTCCTTCTCCTCTGTCTTAAACCTACTCCCTCTAATCTTGTGACCTAGTCTCACTCACTAGCAGAAACAACTAGATAGGGTGGGTCTGGGTGGCATGCTCGTCGGATGGGTCAGTGTGGACTTGATGGGATGAATGGCCTGATTCCACGCTGTATTGATTCTATGATTTACCGCAGTTGTGTTTGCCATTGACCGCAGCACCAGAACCTCCCACCTTCTGCAAATCGAAAGACAAGTCCCACCCTGCCCCCTTGTACGTGTGTTAACTAACTGCTTAATAATTTCTAGTGAATCCAGCCCACACCTCCCGCTGCTGCCAGTAACCTTTACAAAGCAGAATGAGACAATGCTATACCTGCAGTACTGAAAATCATAAGGCTTCTAACGATACCAGTTACTGATTCACCACTCCCACTGAAGGACAGCATTGGAAATACAATGTTGGAGGCTGAAAGAAATGAGCAGTTTAAAACAAAAACTCACGTAACCCTTCACTCGGCTCCCTGCTTAGCACACTTTACTTAAATCACTTCAACTCCACAT
>NW_025188145.1:0-3096 GCF_004010195.1 Chiloscyllium plagiosum | reverse complement strand
TATCGAGATCTAAAATCTCGTCAGTGAAAATGTATTTGATGTCAATGCCAATTGTAAACACCAACTTGCTTCCACAATGTATTTTCAAAATGCAAATCTCTCTTGCTTTCCTGGTCTGGCCCCAACATTATTCCAGACATAGAGTCATGTGAGAAAACTTCAACAGACAAGCAAGACACTCAACTGTAACAAATTGCTCCGAGGTCTTAAGGGGCAAAACTGGTCAGAACACACGTTACCAACCTCAGTATCGGAAAAGGAAATGGGAAACACAGTCTTGTCGACCCTGCAGAGACATCCTACCAAATCCTTGTGAGTTGGTGACAACTTTTGCATAGCTTTCCGACAGACTGCACAGAAACATCGGGAAAGGAATAGGTCAGTTGAGCACACTGAACCCTCACCATTCTCATCCATAGCCGATCATCACCCCAATGCAATTTGTTCCACACGATGCACATATCCCTTAATGTGACTGACCTTTAGAAAATACAATATAGGAACTGCAGTAGACCCTTTGGTCCGTCGGCCTTTATACCTATTTAAAAATATTAATGGCTGATCCTTTATTTCCACACCATACTTATCTCTCTATCTATCCCCTTCATGTCGAGAAATCCTTATTTATATGCGGTGCCTTGTCTTCAACAGCATTTCATTGCAGAGAATTCCGCGGATTCACCCGTCACCCGAGTGCAGACATTTATACTCATCACAATGCAGAGCGAAATGCATATATCTAGTACTTTGGCCCCTTGTTTTAGATGCCCCAGCCATGTGAATTGTCATCCCTGCTTCCAATCTGCCTCACCATATCAGATCTTTATGTATTTAACTGAGATCTCCACTCATCTTCCTAAACCCAGGGAATACACGCCCAATCGACCCAGACCCCGACCCTGTTCAAGAGGACACATATGCACTTGGTCGGTGTAACAGTACCATTCCCATTATTGATTTCTGCCCTCAGAACTCAATGCCCTGCATGGACCTCGGAGGTCTGCGCAGAAGAAACCAAGGAAAGGAGTATAAGCACCTTTAAATATCAACGCTTTTAACCAATCCCTTTTGAAATGGCAGGCTGCCGTTCTACTTTTCAAACCGAATTGCACAACGTCAAATCTACCCATATTGTTCTTCATCTGCCACGTATTTTCCCATTCAATCCAATTGTCTCACTCACCGTCACCCACTTACAATCCAACACCGTTTTGTGCCATCAGCCAAAATGAAATGTTGCAGTTGATTCCGTCAACCAAATATGTGACATCTATTGGGAATAGCTGGTGCACAAGCAGCAATCCATGCAACGTCCCACGACTCTTCCAAGTGAAAACAGATTGTTTTATTACTGCTCACTGTTTCGTGTCAGCTCTCCTATTCTATAACCATATTCATATTCTAACCCCAATGCCATAACATTTGTCTTTATAAACTAGGACAGAGTTTTCATGCAAAATCTTTCTAAAAATCCAAATGAATTGCATTCTTTGCTTCTTTGTAAGTATAGAGACGAGTCAGTTTCTCTTATATGATTCCCATTTCATGTTGATTTGCGTACATATTGACTCATTACATAAGACATATGAACAGAAGTAGGCCATCTGGCTCTTCATGCCTGCTCCGTCATTAAAGAAGATCATGTCTGTTCTTTTCATGGCCTCAGCTCCACAAAACTGCTCTCGCAGCATAACCCTTAATTCGTTTCCTGTTCAAAAAAAAAGCTATCTTCGCTTCAAAAAATTCAATGACAAAGCCTCAATTACTTCACTAGGCAGACAATTCTACAGATTCACAACTTTCCTGGTCAAGAGATTACTTCTCAATTCAGTCCTCAATCTGCTCCCCCTAAGTTCTGAGTTTGTGCCCTTTGTCCCAGTTTCCCCTGCTTGTAGAAACAGCCTTTCTACTTATATCTTATCTTTTCCATTCATATTCAGGCATGTTTTTATAAGACTCTCCCCTGAGTCATCTAAATTCCAACCAGTACATAATTGCAGTGATCTCAGTCTCTCCTCATAAGCCAACCCCTCAACTCCAGAATCAACTGAATGGACCTCCACTGTATGCGCTCTCGTGCCAGTATTTCCTTTCTCAAGTAAGTAGACCAAAAGTTCACGTACTCCAGGTATGGTTTCATTAGCAATCGATGCTCTTGCAACATAACCTCTCTCCTTTTGATCATAATCTGTTTCGCAATGTAGGACAAAATTCCATTTGACTTCTTCATTAACTGTTGCCCCTGAAGAACAACCGTCTGTGATTCATGCACAAGGCCAGCCAGGTCTCTCTACACAGAAGCATGCCGCATTTATTTTTATCATTCAGATGATAGTCATTTTTTGTAATATTATTCCGACCAAAATGAATGACTTCGCATTTCGCAATATTTTTTCCATCTGCTCGAACTTTTCCCATTCCCTTATACTATCTCTGACCCTTGGCAAAGTCTCACAGTACTCTGCACACTTTGCCATACCACTCATCGTCGTATCATCTGCAACCTTTGGCTCGCTGCACGTGGTGCCCAAGTCATCTGTGTAAATTGTGAATAATTGCGGTCCCAACATCCATCCCTGAGGCACACCATTAGTCACCGATCATCAACTAGAAAATTACTCATCTACTCACATTCTTTGCTTCCTATTAGTTAACCAATTCTCTATCCACGTTAATATATTACTCGTAACAACATGCAGCTTTACGTTAAGCAGCAGCCTTTTGTCTGGCACCAAAATGCCTTTTTGGAAATCTAGAAACACCACATCATCTGGGTTCCTATGGTAGTAACGTTTTCATAGAATTCCAGTTGATTATTTGGGCACGAATTGCCTTTCATGAAGCGATGCTGTGTCTGCCTAACGGGACAATGTGTTTCTGGATAACTTGCTGCTTCTTCCTTGATAATAGAACGAAATATTTTCCCCACAACGGAAGCTAGGTTTTTGGCCTATAATCCCCCACCTTTTGTCCACTTTCTTTTAAACAGTGGCGTCACATTTAGTGTTTTCCAACCTTCTGGAATTCTACCAGAGTCAGGAAACTTTCCACAAGTCAATTTGCTATTTCTTCCACCACCTCTTTTATTTCACTGGG
>NW_025188144.1:0-3095 GCF_004010195.1 Chiloscyllium plagiosum | reverse complement strand
GACCTGCTGCGCTTTTCCAGCAACACATTTTCTGCTCTGATTCTCCAGCATCTGCAGTCCTCACTCTCTCCTCTGTGCCGTAGTAGTTAAGCAGCGACTCTGATGAGAGAATAGAATGTGTGAGGGTCTTGTCAGCCAGATGCTGCCTATATTGGAACTTTGGAGAAAAAAAAAATCAAAAACAACGGCATTTTAAAAGAGGGAGGAACAGACAAAGGTAGTACATGGTCAGGTTAGTGCAGGAGAAAGAGACACAGAGAGAGAAAGAAACCCACACTGCTCCCTGACACACCAGCGAATCTGAACAGTTACTGCCTTTGCTGTTTGAATTAATGTATCGCTGAACATCGGAGTGCATCTGGGAAAATTAACGAACAGTGAAATTCACAACTAATCTGGGAGGAACCTGTTTGGGAGAGGTCCCAACACAGAAACAGATAAATGAACAGTTTTAAGTGTGGCCTTGCTATAAGTCAGCAGTAGTGAGTGGAGTGAGTTCTTTCTTGATTATATGTTTCATTGAGATATGTCTCTTGATTAAACTTAAAACTATAAGCCATAAGTATTAAGTTAGCCTGGAGCAGTGTTTTGTAGAGAAATAAGATGGTGCTATTTTCTGAGTCTGTAGATTAGAAGAAGCAAAAATGGGCCTTAGTAGACTGATATGTTCTTCTTGTCAGATGTGGGAGTTTATGTTTTACTGAGGATTATATCTGCAATTAATGCTGTTGGTTGTGAATCCGATCAGATCAAATAGAACAGTTGGAGACACAGTCAGAGGCAATAAGGAATTTACAAGAGCAAGGGGGTGTGATGGATGGCAGTTATAGGAAGGGGGAAAAGTCTCAGATACAGTCACATAGATGGGTTAACTCCAGGAAAGGTAAGAGAGGGAGGCAGGTAGTGCAGAAGTCTTCTGTGGCTATCCCCATTTCAAACAAGTATGTTGTTTTGGAAAATGTAGGGGGTCATGGATTCTCAGGCAAATGTAGCATGAACAGCCTAGTTTCTGGTATTGGGACTGGCTCTAATGTAATGGGGGTATGTCGGGTTCCAAGAGATCGATTGTGTTAGGGAACTCTCTAGTCCGAGGCACAGACAGATGTTTCTGTGGCCAGCAGTGAAAAATTAGAATGGTGTGTTGCGTCCCTGGTGCCAGGATCAAGGATGTCTCAGAGACAGTGCAGAATGTTCCCAAAGGGGAGAGGGACGAGCAGGAGGCCATTGTATATATTGGAAACAACGACGTAGGAAGGGAAAAGGATGAGATTCTGAAGGGAGAATATAGAGAGTTAGGCAGGAATTTAAAAAGGAAGTCCTCGAGAGTAGTAATATCTGGATTAGAGGATCAGAGGATATAGCAGATGGCTGAGGAGCTGGTGTATGGGAGAAGGATTCACATTTTGGATCATTGGAATCTCCTTTGGGGTAGAGGTGACCTGGACTAGAAGGGTAGATTTCACCTAAATTGGAAGGGGACTAATATACTGGCAGGGAGATTTGCGAGAGCTGCTCAGGAGGATTTAAACTATTAAGGTGGGTGGGGGTGGGACCCAGGGAGATAGTGAGGAAAGAGATCAATCGGAGACTGGTACAGTTGAGAAAAGAAGGGAGTCAAACAGTCAGGGCAGGCAGAGAGAAGGTAGGACTAAAAAATTAAACTGCATTTATTTCAATGCAAGATACCTAACAGGAAAGGCAGATGAACTCAGGGCATGGTTAGGAACATGGGACTGGGATACCATAGCAATTACAGAAACATGGCTCAGGGATGGGCGGGACTGGCAGCTTAATGTTCCAGGATACAAATGCTACAGGAAGGATAGAAAGGGGAGCAAGAGAGGAGGGGGAGTGAGGTTTTTGATAAGGGATAGCATTACAGCTGTACTGAGGGAGGATATTCCCTCAGTCCTGAATCAAATCATTCCTGAAGAAGGGCCTGTGCCCGAAACGTCGAATCTCCTGTTCCCTGGATGCTGCCTGACCTGCTGTGCTGTTCCAGCAATAAAGTTTCAACACCCAAATAACTTCCCTGGATGTATTTCCGGGAATATCCTCCCTCAGTACAGCTGTAATGCTATCCCTTATCAAAAACCTCACTCCCCCTCCTCTCTTGCTCCCCTTTCTATCCTTCCTGTAGCATTTGTATCCTGGAACATTAAGCTGCCAGTCCCGCCCATCCCTGAGCCATGTTTCTGTAATTGCTATGGTATCCCAGTCCCATGTTCCTAACCATGCCCTGAGTTCATCTGCCTTTCCTGTTAGGTATCTTGCATTGAAATAAATGCAGTTTAATTTTTTAGTCCTACCTTCTCTCTGCCTGCCCTGACTGTTTGACTCCCTTCTTTTCTCAACTGTACCAGTCTCCGATTGATCTCTTTCCTCACTATCTCCCTGGGTCCCACCCCCACCCACCTTAATAGTTTAAATCCTCCTGAGCAGCTCTCGCAAATCTCCCTGCCAGTATATTAGTCCCCTTCCAATTTAGGTGAAATCTACCCTTCTAGTCCAGGTCACCTCTACCCCAAAGGAGATTCCAATGATCCAAAATGTGAATCCTTCTCCCATACACCAGCTCCTCAGCCATCTGCTATATCCTCTGATCCTCTAATCCAGATATTACTACTCTCGAGGACTTCCTTTTTAAATTCCTGCCTAACTCTCTATATTCTCCCTTTTCATTCCTGATTCAGGAATGAAAATGTTTTGATTCCTGAAGAAGGACCTGTGCCCGAAACGTCGAATCTCCTGTTCCCTGGATGCTGCCTGACCTGCTGTGCTGTTCCAGCAATAAAGTTTCAACTTTGATCTCCAGCATCTGCAGACCTCACTTTCTCCTCGAAGTTATTTGGGTGGAACTAAGAAATAAGAAAGGGATGATCACCTTACTGGGATTGTATTATAGACCCCCTAATGGTCAGCAGGAAGTTGAGAAACAAATTTGTAAGGAGATCTCAGCTATCTGTAAGAATAATTGAATGGTTATGGTAGAGGATTTTAATTTTCCAAACATAGACTGGGACTGCCATAACGTTAAGGGTTTAGATGGAGAGAAGTTTGTGAAGTGTGTACAAGAAAATGTTTTGATTCAGTAT
>NW_025188143.1:0-3095 GCF_004010195.1 Chiloscyllium plagiosum | reverse complement strand
TGCAATTGTATCAAGAGAGCTTAAACCCAGAATATAGCAGGCCTTAATCCCAGAATATAGCAGGCTTTAAACCCAGAATATAGCAGGCCTTAATCCCAGAATATAGCAGGACTTAATCCCAGAATATAGCATGCCTTAAACACAGAATATAGCGGGTCTCAATCCCAGAATATAGCGGGCCTTGAACCCAGTAGATAGCAGGCCTTAAACCTAGAAGATAGCAGGCCTTAAAACCAGAATATTGCAAGTCTTTAACACAGAATATAGCGGGCCTTAATCCCAGAATACAGCAGGCATTAAACCCAGAATACAGCAGGCCTTAATCCCAGAATATAGCAGGCCATAAACGCAGAATATAGCAGGCCTTAATCCCAGAATATAGCAGGGTTTAATACCAGAATATAACAGGCCTTAAACCCAGAATATAGAAGGCCTTAATCCCAGAATATAGCAGGCCATAAACGCAGAATATAGCAGGCCTTAAACCCAGAATATAGAAGGCCTTAATCCCAGAATATAGCAGGCCATAAACGCAGAATATAGCAGGCCTTAATCCCAGAATATAGCAGGGTATAATCCCAGAATATAGCAGGGCGTAATACCAGAATATAGCAAGACTTAATCCCAGAATATAGCAGAGCTTAATCCCAGAATATAGAGGGCCTTAATCCAAGAATATAGCAGGCCTTAATCCCAGAATATAGCAGGCATTAAACCCAGATTACATCAGAGCTTAATCCCACAATATAGCAGAGATTAATCCCATAATATAGCACGGCTAAATCCCAGAATAAAGCAGGCATTAAATGCAGAATATACAGGCCTTAATCTCAGAATATAGCAGGATTTAAACCCAAATTATAGCAGGGCTTAATCCCAGAATTTAGCTGACCTTAATCCCAGAATATTGTAGGGCTTAATCCCAGATTATAGCAGACGAAATGCCAGAATACAGCGGGGATTAATCCCAGAATATAGCAGGGTCTAAACCCAGAATATAAAAGGGCTTGATCCCAGTATATAGCAGGGCTTAATCCCAGAATATATCAGGCCGAAATCCCTGAATATAGCATGGCCTAAACCCAGAATATAGCAGGGCTAAATCCATAAATATAGCAGACATACATCCCAGAATATATCAGGCATTAATCCCAGAATATAGCAGGACTTAAACGCAGAATAGAGCAGGCCCTAATCCGAGAATATAGCAGGCCTTAAACCCAGAATACAACAGATTTTTAAACCCAGAATATAGCAGGCCATAATCTGAGAATATAGCAGGCCTTAAACACAGAATATAGCAGGCTTTAATCCCAGAATATAGCAGTCCTTAAACCCAGAATATAGCAGGCCTTAGTCCCAGAATAGAGCAGGCCTTAATCCCAGAATATAGCAGGCCTAAAACCAGAATATAGCAGGCCTGAATCCCCGAATATAGCAGGGCTTAATCCTCGAATATAGCAGGCCTTAATCCCAGAATATAGCAGGCCTTAATCCCCGAATATAGCAAGGCTTATTCCCAGAATATAGCAGGCTTTAAACTCAGAATATAGCAGGCCTTAATCCCAGAATATAGCAGGCCTTAATCCCAGAATATAACAAGCCTTAAACCCAGATTAAAGCAGGGCTTAATCCGAGAATATAACAGGCCTTAAACCCAGAATATAGCAGGCCTTAATACCAGAATATCGCAGGGCCTAATCCCAGAATATAGGAGGGCTTATTCCCCGAATATAGCAGGGTTACACCCTGAATATAATAGGGCTAAAACCCAGAATATAGCAGTACTTAATCCAAGAATATAGCAGGTTTTAAACACAATTATAACAGGCCTAAAACCTAGAATATACAAGGGCCTAATCGGAGAATATAGCAGGGCTTAATCCTAGAATATAGCAAGCATTAATCCCAGAACATAGCAGGCTTAAAGCCAGAATATAGCAGGCCTAAATCCCAGAATATAGCAGGGTTTAATCCCAGAATATAGCGTGGCTTTATCCCAGAGTCTAGCAGGCCTTAATCCCAGAATATAGCCAGGCCAAATCCCAGAATATAGCAGGTCTTAATTCCAGAATATAGCAGGTCTTAATTCCAGATTATAGCAGGCCTTAAAGCCAGAATATAGCAGGCAATAAATCCCAGAATATAGCCAGGCTTAATCCCAGAATATAGCATGTCTTAATTCCAGAATATAGCAGGGATAAAACACATAATATAGCAGGCCTTAATCCCAGAATATAGCAGTCCTTAAACCCAGAATATAACAAGCCTTAAATCCAGATTAAAGCAGGGCTTAATCCCAGAATATAACAGGCCTTAATCCCAGAATGTAGCAGGCCTTAAACTAAAAATATTGTAGGCCTAAATCCCAGAATACAACAGGTTTTTAAACACAGAATATAGCAGGCCTTAATCCCAGAATATAGCAGTTCTTAAACCCAGAATATAGCAGGCCTAAAAACCAGAATATGGCAGGCCTTAGTCCCAGAATTGAGCAGGGTTTAATCCCAGAATATAGCAGGACTGAATCCCAGAATATAGCAGGGCTTAATCCCCGAATATAGCAGGCTTTAACCGCAGAATATAGCAGGCCTTAATCCCAGAATATAGCAGGGCTTAATCCCAGAATATAGCAGGCCTTAAACTCAGAATATAGCAGGGTTTAAACCTAGAATATAGCAGGGCTTAATTCCAGAATTTAGCAGGCCTTAATCCCAGAATATAACAAGCCTTAAATCCAGATTAAAGCAGGGCTTAATCCCAGAATATAACAGGCCTTAAACCCAGAATATAGCAGGCCTTAATACCAGAATATCGCAGTGCTTAATCCCAGAATATAGGAGGGCTTAATCCCCGAGTATAGCAGGGTTTAAACCCTGAATAGAATAGGGCTAAAACCCAGAATATTGCAGTCCTTAATCCACGAATATAGCAGGCTTTAAATGCAATTATAACAGGCCTTAAACCTAGAATGTACAAGGGCCTAATCGGAGAATATAGCAGGGCTTAATCCGAGAATATAGCAGGCCTTAATCCCAGAACAGAGCAGGCCTTAAAGACAGAATATAGCAGGCCTAAATCCCAGAATATAGCCG
>NW_025188142.1:0-3095 GCF_004010195.1 Chiloscyllium plagiosum | reverse complement strand
AATTTTACCTTGACTTATTTATGCATGTGATTGCGTGTGAGTAAGAGAGAAACATTGAGTGTGGGGAGTGTGTGTGTTTATAAGTGAGAGAGTCTGCTCATTAGAAAGCGTTCTGACTATCCAGCTAACTGACGAAGGAGCAGCAGTACTTACAAATCAACCTGTTGGAATACAACCTGGTGTTGCCTGTTTATGACTTTTTCCCTGACATTCCGAAAGTAGTATTACTTCCCACCACTTGGGAAGGAAATGGTTGAATATGGCCTCCAAAATATCTCATCCACTTCCCACACCTCTGCCCTCAAACCCCAAAACTCCACTGGCAACAAGGACAGAACCCCCTCGTCATCACTTTCCACACTACCAACTTCTGGATAATCCACATTATCCATCGACATTTCCGTTACCTACGAACAGACCCAACACCAGGAATATATTTCCCTCCCCACCCTTATCCGCTTTCTGCAAAGAACGTTCTCTCCGTGACTACCTGGTCAGGTCCACGGCCCTCAACAACCTATCATACACTCCTGTCATCTTCCCAACCACCGCAGGAATTGAAAATCCTGCGCTCACACCTCCTCCCTCACCTCCATCCAAGGCCGCTAAGGAACCTTCCACATCCATCAGCACTTCACCTACACACCTACCAATTTCATTTGTTGCATCTGTTGCACTTGATGCGATCTTCTTGACATTAGTGAGAGTGGGCGCCTTCTCGCAGAGTGCTTTATGGAACATCTCCGGAACACCCTGTGGCAAAACATTTCAACTCCCCCTCCCAATCTGCTGACGACATGTAGCTCCTGGGCCTCCTCCACCGCCACTCACTCACCTCCAGACGCCTGGAAGAAGAACGCCTCATCTTCTGCTTCTGAACTCTTCAACCACAGGGCATAAGTGTGGATTTCACCAATTTCCTCATTTCCCGTCCTACCACTTTACTCCAGTTCTAAGCTGACAGCTCAGCACCATCCTCATCACCTGTCCTACCTTCCAATCGTCCTTTCCACCTATCCACTCCACCCTCATCTCCGACCTATCACTTTCAACTCCACCTCCACTCACATATTATACCCTTCCCTATGTTCGCCCCAGCACCACTTCCCTCCCATTTTGTCTCCACCACGGAGGCTCCCTGCTTCATTCCTAATGAAAGGCTTTTGCCCGAAAGTCGATTTTCCTGCTCCTCGGATGCTGCCTGACCTGCTTTGCTTTCTCAGCACCACTCTCATCTTGACTCTGATCTCCAGTTTCCGCAGACCTCACTTGCGCCTTAGAAAAAAGATCAGGTATGCCTCCGACGTTGTCGGTTCGGTAAAAGTAACATTTGACATCAGAAGAAGATGTTCTCTGGCAATGGTTTTTCGAAAACGTTCAGTGAATTGTCTGAAACAGAGAAAATAACGACTGTTCGAAATATATTAAAATTATTTCCAGGATCAGCGCGGAGTAATCACAGCAGGAAGTGCTTTGGGAAGCCAACAAAGATGAGATCAATTCCGTGCTGAAATAAAGATACAGACGGCAAGGGATTTGGCGAATGCAAATGTGTTCTAAACTGAGGGCAGCAGAGGTTAGAAAGCAGACTGCATGCTTGAGTTACTTCACGATAGCCGACTCTGGTGCATCTGAACATGAACCAAAACTAGGGTCATCTCGAGGCAGAGGAGGTTATTTTTTTTCGGTCAGGGATACTGGAATAGTTCTCCACCAGACAGATGGAAGATAGAGCAGGAGGAAAGGATGGAGATAGAGAGAAATGTTCGCTAATTCCTCAAGTGGACAACAGGATACTGTTCCCACTCATTTAACGAGACTTAAAAGAAAACGTACCGAGAGCATGATCATCCTTTGGTGTCAATATAATAATCCCAATTGGCAAGCTTTTATAATTTCGTTACGTGCTTAGTTCCTGTAAACGGGCTGAACAGGTTTTGTGGAACAAACCTAAAAAACTGCCAAAAGATTCCCGACAGGTGATTAATAGTGCTGGTGATCACAAACCCTTTCATGCAACAACATCTGACGTGGGATTTCCGTTCAGTTCATAGAATATAGAAGTTCAGCTTGGAAACAAGTTTCGCCTTTCCCCTGGAAGGCTGCTCGGGCGATGAAGAGCATCGTTACATTGTCGGAAAGACTCAGCGTGAAATCACGAGAGTTAGATTTGGAAATCTGTTGATCCAGAAACATGAAAATTTGAGCACCCATTCTTCTTCGACGTGAATTTCAGCAAAATCTCTACTCAGATTCCCTCCATTATTGATGGGAAATAACCTCAAAGGTGTCAATAACGTTGAACAGTCAGGAGTGGAAATAAGCTGTGCAAATTCCTTTGACTTCATTTCTCTGATGCATGGTTTCTGAAACGGGGTTAAAAATTCTTTGAATGGAACCGTTGACATTATCCCAAATTTTAGCTGAGTTTTCTTGTCCGTCACTTAAGTAATGTCCTTTTGCTGTCTGGATTCATTGCGCTGTACAGCATGGATATATACTCTTATGTCCAACTCGTGCATGCCGAAGAAATATCTGAAATAAATCTATTTCCATTTGTCAACATTTACTCCATATCCCTCTGACCACTTCCTCTTCATATACCCATTCAAATTCCTTATAAATGTTGCAAGTTAGCAGCCTTCATCACTTCTTCTGGCAGCTCATTCAATACACCAGCACCCTTTGTCGGAAACGTTGCCCCTTCGGTGTCTATTAAATCTTTCCCAACTCCCCTTAAATCTTAACTATCGGCTATTGGACTCCCCTAACACTAGAGAAAAGACCTTGGCTATTCATGCTGTCCATGCCTATCATACGTTTACAGCCACGGATCAAGTAACCCTGCTTGCTGAGAATAAATGCAACGTTAGGAGTTTCTACCAAAAGCCGAAACTCTTTTTCGCTGGCAAAGCCCATATAATTTTTTTTTCTTTTAAAGTTTGCAAATACTTTCATTTAACAGGGAGACAATAATTGCACACATTTTTCTACAAGTGGCCTAACTCATGTTCTGTACATTACTGAAACGTGACCTGTTCCATCGAATGAACTGATCAGTGAAGGCAACCATACCAAAGGCCTTCTTCACAATC
>NW_025188141.1:1960-3094 GCF_004010195.1 Chiloscyllium plagiosum | reverse complement strand
AATAATCACAGTAGAATTTTCACCTCTATAGATCTGTAAAGTGATTGTCAAATTATTCTTATTTCAAGTCAAACCAAATTCACATTTTCTCTGTTATATTCCAGGAATGACAGGATGTGTTACATTATTATGGGAAACAGGAACAAGTGAAGGTGGTGGCTCTCAGACGTGAGGCCTTAAATCCAAAGGGCCAGGTGGTAGTTACAGTGGGGGAGGTACGTAGTGGCCCGCTCTCCTCAGAAGGCAGTGAGGATGGTGACACTGACTGGAACAGGTTAGATGACAAAGCGCCCATGTATGGACAGAGGGACGGCAATGGGTGGGATGACCCACCGTCCTGTAAGGTCCAGAAGGCCGTGTCTATGGCACTGCTGGGCATCAAAGCTCAAACGTGGACAGACAGGAGTGGGGCAAGAAAGGGAACTGACAGAAACCAAACTGAACCGTTTACCCGGCTGAACAACAGATGTTGGTGAATAAATACCCAGCCTGATAGAGAAATGGTAATAATGGGTCTTATTGGGAGAATACAGATAAATTAGTTGAGGTACAGTCTCACCGATGATGGTGTCAGGCCAAAATCCTATAGGCCAAGATGCCCCGACGTGCACAGCAGAACCTGCCTCTGCAATGAGAGGGTGAGGGTGTGTGCCGGACCCCCCCCCCCCCCCCCAGTGCACAGCTGATCAGTGCCTCCAGGCATTTACAGATATTACAGGGATACACTGGGGAGGGGACAGGCTGAATGGGCTAAAATAACCTTGGTGGCTCAGGGAGCCAAGGGTAATATCGAGGATCATACAGAGAGGACGGTTGAGGAGTGTAAGGACCACAGGGGATTACCAAATCCCAACCTGTGATGATGAAATCGGTTTGATGTATTATAAAGATGACATGGGACCCCATGTAACTATAATTATAAACATGGGAGTCCCAGTGGGAGATAATTCTAACCACATTATGAATTGGGCCATGAGAGCAGAGGCAAACTCAGAAACACAGGGGAATAGCTGCAGTACAGGGAGGGTAATCAGACCCACAATGTTACAAGTGAAGCATGAAAGGGCACATAGCCAAGGAACGTAGGCAGAGAGAGGGAGATAGATGTTCACATTGTGTGTGTGCATGAGTTCA
>NW_025188141.1:0-1950 GCF_004010195.1 Chiloscyllium plagiosum | reverse complement strand
AAAGATCGAGGGCCCTCTCACCCTCCACACAAACAGGATCCCATTAAAGCTGGGGCTGAGGAGGCAATAATTGTGACAGTAACAGATTGAGAGAAGCAGGGAATAGTCAGACCAACAGTATCCCAGACTAACTCACAGAAGCTGAACGGTTCATCCCACCTCACTATTGAGTATACCTCCTTCAGTAAATCTGCCACTAAAGAGTATCCTCCAGTAGTGAACCACACCACTTTATTTAATGGATTAAAATTGCAACAGGATACAGTCTCAGCCCTTGATATTGCGAATGGGTTCCTGTGGACCTAGAATGGCAGAATAAGCTAGTATTTACTGTCTGAGGAAAGCAGTAGACCTGGATCCAGTTACCTCAGGGATCCCATAATATTCCAGTATATCCCACCGATACATGGCTGATGGAGTTCGTCGATTTAATCTTACCAACACCTCATTACCTGAGTTGGAGAGAAAGAACGTATCCGGATATTACACAGATTATTGTGTCAGGTCAGGCAGGCCGGACTTATAATTAACCCACACAGCGAGGGAAGGTAGGGAGAGATGTACCTGGGACATCACATCAGGGAAATTAAATCAGAAATGGAGGGGGACAATCCCAGTGAAACGAAAGACCATGATTTCAAAACTATCCACCCGCACACCGTGAAGGGGGTAAGGCAAACTTTAGGATTGTTTAATTATTGGAGGACTTTTGTGGAGAATTGCCCAGAAATGGCAGAACCATCACGAGCCCTTACAGAAGCACGGACATTAGCCAGGGCTCAGGGAGTCAACATGTACACAGACAGTCAGCATGCCTTTCGTATAGTTCATGACCAAGTGATGGCCTGGGCTCGGTGAGGGTACATCACCCTGTCTGGGGGCACATAGAGCATGAAGGACAGGTCAGAGATTTAGTGGAAGCAGCTAACTTTCCCAGTGAAGCAGTAATAATGAAGATTATAGCTCACTGGAAAGTAGAAGCCTCACACCAACGAGGCAGTGAGTATGTGGGTAAGGCAGGTGAATAGACAATAGACAATAGGTGCAGGAGTAGGCCCTTCTGCCCTTCGAGACAGCATCACTATTCAATATGATGATGGCTGATCATCCTCAATCAGTATCCTGCTCCTGCCTTATCCCCATAACCCTTGATTCCACTATCCTTAATAACTCTATCCAATTCTTTCTTGAAAGTATCCAGAGACTTGGCATCCACAGCCTCCTGGGGCAGAGCATTCCATACACCCACCACTCTCTGGGTGAAGAAGTTTCTCCCCAACTCTGTTCTAAGTGGCCTACCCCTTATTTTTAAACTGTGTCCTCTGGTTCAGGACTCACCCATCATCGGAAACATGCTTCCTGTCTCCAGAGTGTCAAATCCTTTAATAATCTTATATGTGAAATACTGACTGAAACAGTGCAGACATTTGAGGAGATGGCAATGGGTGGAGCTTCAGACGTGAGAGAGGAAGGTTTAAAGATATTCCCAGAAACAGTCCCACAACAGGAGAAACAGGAATGGGAAAAGGGTGGGGCAGTAATAGGACGCGACAGAGTCTGGATGATCCAGCAGTGCCACTACACTGTATAAGACAAACATTATTAAAAACATATCATGGGCTGGCCCATATTGGGGAGGATAAAATGCAATATCAGATGATCCACTCCAATCCTTGCCTGGAACAGGGAGAAATACAGCAAGGTTTTGTCGAAGGTGTGTAGTCTGTACACAGTGTGAGCCAGGGAAAGCAATAAAATGGAGGCAGCAGCAGGGACACAGGGGCCCATGGGAACAATTACAGATGGATTTTACACACACACCCATCCCAATCCCAGGGAAGGAATTCCTGTTGGGTTTTAATAAATAGGTTTACTCAGTGGGTGGAAGCATTCCCCTGCAGATTCTGACCAAGGGAAAAATGTTACAGGGAACATAGCTGAAGAGCTATG